>NC_056743.1:678099939-678142439 GCF_019279795.1 Protopterus annectens | reverse complement strand
TGCTACTATTTAATTTGTGATGAAATTCATTCAGTGCTTCCACAGACCCCTTCCATACAAAGAAAAGGTCATCTACAAACCTCTTGAAAAACACAATATGTGGGTCACCAAGGATAAACTTAATTTCAAACGTTGCCATAACCAAATTGGCGTAGCTATTTGCACAACTGGTGCCCATAGCTACGCCCTTCAGTTGTTTGTAACAGGACTGTTTGAACAAAAAAATGTTGTTCTCCAGTACTAATTCTAGCAGAAAATATAATAAATCCACTTTGATATGGTTGCACTTTACTTTTTCAGTTAAAAAACATTTCAAGTTACTAATTCCTTCATCGTTTGGTATACTTGTGAACAATGAAACAACGTCCATAGTCACAAATATAATATTACCAAAGTTTGTTACTTCCGCCATTTGTTTATAGAATTCCCTCAAAAACTGCTCAGTGTCTCTTAGCACTGGATCATGTATATCCAAAACCTTTTTCAATTCATGATCAAGGTAAATTGATAAGGGTTCAGTCACCCATCCAGCTCCAGACACTACAGGTCGCATTGCTGGTGTTTGAGGGTTTTTGTGTATTTTGGGTAGACCAGTTAACATAGGTATCATAGGTGCCTCTACTGAAAAATAGTTATATAAATCTTCAGAGAGAAGGCCCAAACATTTACACTCATGTAGGCTCCGACTCAGGCTTTGTAGTATTTCATCAACTGTCTCTACGGATATCACTTCATATGATGAATCATTCAAGAGCTCTAACATCTTCATTTCGTAGTACAAGCTGTCCATCACCACTACTGGTCCTCCTTTGTCTGCGGCTCTAATCACTATTTGGCTATTGTTTCGTAAATTCTGTAAAGCTTGACGTTCTGCTTTATTAAGATTTCCATTACCAATTGATGTTGCACTACTAAAGCCTTCATAGAGATCCTTCTCAACTGCTCTCATAAATATTTCCAAACTCGGTTGGAGGTGGGAGGTGAAGACACTTTTTCTCTTGAACTCATTTTCAACATGTGCATAAGTTGCACTATTGGAATCCTTAAAAAATAACTTGAGAGCAATTTTCCTTACAAACAGTCTAAGTGATAAAACAGCTTGACTGATATCCAAATTAGAACTCGGAATGAATGACAAACCTTTATTTAACACTGCAACTTCAGACACATCCAATCTATATTTCGAAATGTTATATACTAAACTTGATTGTTCCAATATTTTGGTAGTGTCCGTTGCTGTTGGCCTATATGATACTCCTTCCTCTTTGCCCCCCTGTCGTTTTCCATGTCTAATGATCTCTTTCTCCCTGTTCTGATGGGTAGAGGAAAATCCACATTATTTTCTAGTTGTATTTTCCTTCGAACTATACTCGATAAACTAGTTGAAGGTATACTACCTTGGGCAGTCTTAGCATTCAGAGGATTAGTGTTGTGTATATATATATATATATATATATATATATATATATATATATTATTTCGAAAAAGAAAGTACGAACCCAGTTAAACGAAAGTGCACTGTCGGAAATACTGGTTCACTGAACTAGTAATAAAAACAAAAAAGGAAATGCTGCAAAGGTAATTTTGCAGGGGGGCAAGCATCCCTCTGTACCCCCCACATCCCCCCTACTTTAAATATACCAACTCCAAGATTGAACAACAGTGGGTAAACTGGTATATTCCGTTATCTCCAGTGTAGCACACTTCGGTGCTGCAGTGTTTCCTTTTTTTGTTTTTATTACCTGTTCGGTGAACTGATATTCGCGGAAGTGCACTTTCATTTAAGTGCACTTTCACGTAATTGGGTTTGGTTCGTACTTTTCTTTTTCAAAATAATGAGGTCTCCGCAAAGAAAAGTAGACCCATATATATATATATATATATATATATATATTTATATATATATATATATATATATATATATATATATATATATATATATATATATATATATATGTACATATATATATATATATATATACACATATATATATATATATATATATATATATATATATATATATGTACATATATATATATATATATATATATATATATATATATATATATATATATATATATATATATATATATATATAAAGTTCAAACACACACACACACACACACACACACACACACACACACACTGGATATAAAAAGTCTAGTCACACCTGTTAAAATGCTGGATTTCTGTGATATAAAAAACGAGACCACAATAAATTGTTTCAAAACTTTTCCCACATTTAATGTGACCTATATCCTGTACAATTCAATTGAAAAACAAACGCATCTTGTTAGGGGAAAAAATATAAAAAATAAAAAAATGCACAATAAGCTGGTTGCATAGTTGTGCATACCCTTAAACTAATACTTTGCTGAAGCAGCTTTTCCTTTAATTACAGCACTCAGTCTTCTTGGGTAAGAGTCTATCAGCATGGCACATCTTGACTTGGCAGCATTTGTCCACTCTTCCTTGCAAGAGTGCTCCAAATCTGTCCGATTACGAGGACATCGTTTGTGCACAGCCCTCTTCAGGTCACCCCCACAGATTTAGGTCTTGGGCCAAAAGTGACTGATATTTGGAACTGTTCATAATTCCCACCAGCTTGACTAAAGCCCCAGTTCCAGCTGAAGCAAAGTAACCCCAAAGCATGATACTGCCACCACCATACTTCGCATCGCCAAAAGAACACCATCCTCACAGTCAAGTGTTGTTTTTGCGCCAAACGTACCTTTTGGAATTCTGGCCGATAAGTTCAAGCTTGGTCACATCAGACCATAACACATTTTCCCACATGCTTTTTGGAGACTTGATGTATTGTTTTGCAAATTTTAGCCGGGCCTGGATGTTTTTCTGTGTAAGCAAAGGCTTTCATCTTGCAACCATAGCCCATAGCCCAGACATATGGAGAATACGGGAGATTGTTGTCATGTGTAATACACAACCAGTGCTTGCCAGAAGTTCCTGCAGATCCTTCAGTATTGCTGTAGGTCTCTTGGCAGCCTCTTTTCGACTTGTCTTTTCATCAATTTTGGAAGGACGTCCAGTTCTTTGCAATGTCACCGTTGTCCCATATTTTCTCCACATTTTGATGACTGTCTTCACTGTGTTCCATAGTATATCCAATGCTGTGGACATGTATTTTTGTACCCTTCTCCAGACTGATACCTTTCAACAGTGAGTTCCCTTTGATGCTTTGTAAGCTGTCTGTGAACCATGGCTTTTGCTGTAGCAGGCAACTGAGTAAATGTTAGGAAAATCTTACTAGAACAGCTGAACTTTATTTGGGGTTAATCAGAGTCTCTCTAATTGATGGCAGGTGTGTACCCAAGAAGACTGAATGCTGTAATTAAATCAAAAAGTGCTTCAGCAAAGTATTTAAGGGTGTGTACTCTTATGCAACCAGCTTATTGTATGTTTTTTTATATTTTTCCCCCTAATAGATCAATTAAATTGTACAGGCTATAGGTCACATTAAAGGTGGGAAAAATTTTGAAATGGTTTGTGGTCTCTTTTTTTATATCACAATAACCTGGCATTTTAACAGGGGTGTGTAAACTTTTTTTTATATCCACTGTTTTATATATACATACGTATACACACATACATTATATATGCATATATATATATATATATATATATATATATATATATATATATATATATTTACATACATTATATATACATATATATATGTGTGTGTGTGTGTATGTGTATATATATATATATATATATATATGTATATGTATGTATATATATATATATATGTGTGTGTGTGTGTGTGTGTGTATATATATATGTAGATAATGTATGCACACATACTTACACACGTATAGCTTTAGAGTTTATATGTATGTGTCCACAAAACTATAGAGTTAACAATATGTACATACAAGTGTACATATAAACATTCATTTATACAAGTATATGAAGTGGCACAGCGACTTGGGCTCCCAGCTCATGTTAAGAAGTTTTTCAGTTAGATTATTTTATCTGTATTGCCTTGTGTGTGAAACTTGCATATCTCACTGCATCCTTGTGTTTTTTTCTCCTTTTGTGCTCCAGTTTCTTCCCACCTTCCAAAGGTGAATATGCATTTTCCATATTTCCCATAGGTGCGCACATAGCGTTTGAGTGGATGCATTTCACAATTGACAGGCACCTTGTCCAGAATGTGTTTGTGGCTATTGCTTATTGTAAAAAGATAAAACTAGAAAACTGATGACTGTATATGTTATACAGGTAAATTTTATATAAGCCACAAGAGTAATAAGAATAATAAAGTATGTGATGCCTTTTTTTGCTGCTTCTGTTTCACTATCTGTCTGGCCTCATCCATTTTAGGTACTTAAATGACAAAAAGCACAGCTTTTCTAGTGAGACACTTTACTGCAACAGTACCCTAAAATATCTCTGATCAGTATGTTATTGTAAACCTTTCCTTCCACAGGGCTAGGACGGTGGACCAATCCCGAATATCTACAATTCGTTGCTATTCTAGAAGAAACTAAGAAAAACAATTCCCTTGAAAATAAGGTACGTTTCTTACTAACTGAAGATATGTGTAGAATTTCTATTTTGTCCACTTAGGGTGAGATGACAGTGGAATGCAAAAAGTGTTCACTGTTAACTTTGGCACAAGCTGACTTGATTAACCCAGTGCAGTTGACACAGATTTCTAATAGTCTGTATTTAGAAATGAAGCAAATGCACTGTTAGAATATTATGTTTGTTTTATGTTGGTGTTTGATACTAATCTTTCTTTAGAAGGCTCATTGTAGCAGGTAAATCGTAACATCTTGATACCCATCTGACTCATATCTTCATTTAGTGGCAGCCTTTCTGTGAGAAGCCAGTTGTGGTCTCATGCTAGTGTGGTGCTGGCTTAGGTAGGCTTGAGGTTCCCTTTTATGTAGCCTGCGTTGTTTGTTATCTTCATTTTCTCTCACCCTTTTGAACGCTGCACATCTCCCACTGTGTGTCAGGAAGCTTTTGATGTACTTCAGCCGCATTTTATTCTCAAAGTACTTCTTTTTTTTGGTTTTGAAGTGTTTAGTTTTTGCTCCTTTGATCACTGTAGTTTAAAATCATCATTATTTGCTAACTTGGTTAATACAATGAAACTCCGACAAATAATCCTTAAGGGTTTGAATTCTCGTTTTTGTATGCCCTGAACATAAAGTAGAGCAGAATTGAGGAGGCAGAAATGTTTTAACTCTTATTGTTGTTTTAATTTTTGTTGTCACTGTGAGAGTGTCATTAGGCTTGAGACCTGTTCTTAGGTAGGCTCCAAGTGGTATCTGTACTGACTGGGAGAAATTTGAGCCTGATGCACAGTTTTGAACACATGACCCTTTGATTTGTGCAGAAAATAAGTCAAGCATCCAGTATTGCCAAAAAAAAAAAAAAAAGCTAGGGCTTCAGGAAAATGTTTCCTCCTTTTGTATGGGATTGAAATCACTGTCCTACCACAATGGAGGGGGAATGGAGCTCATGTGAAGAGCTTGAGAAACAGGCAGTGGTAATGGACCTGGAACTGGATGCTTTGGCAGCACAGGCATGAAGTAATTGTTGAATTGCAGTAAGGCGGGCTAGATGTTGTTAAAATGGTTAAGGTACTTGGCACCAAAACAGTCTGCTTTTTTCTGAATAACTTAACGGATGAAATATTTTGTGATCTGTTACTTCACAAGGAAATATTGTACTTGCTGCGTTATCACTTGTTATCCCTAGTAAACAAAAGAGCTTGGAGCTTGAATGTCTCTTAGAGCAAGCATGAAGAAATGATCGTTGTGGCCAAGGAAAGCAGAAATTAAGGACAAAATAGGAGTGTTCAGGATTATGCTGCAAATTAAACATGTAATCCTTGTTTTTCATACAAAAGGTGTGAAGCTAGATACAAATAAGTAAATAAAAAGACAAAAATCTAGGGAGCTATGTGAATTAGGGCTTAAATGTTTAAACTACTGGGTTTTAAAGTAGAGGAAACCTTGTCCATTATTCATATAGGAAACTAATATTTTTAGATGTGAAATTTTTTATTTTTATTTCTGAAGAGACAGTTTGTGTGCTTTGGTAAGTCTTTGCTTTTACTGACTGCAGTATGAGGTTTAAAACAATATACATTGTAAGAGCATTGTGCAGTACATGACTGAAAACTGCAGTATGGTTCATAATGTAACGCAAAACCATTGAAACATATCATTTGGTGGATAGAAAGCCTTGGCTTCATTAAAAGTACCAAATATATTTAATGGCAGATGGGTGTAAAGGAGCTTTCTCTTATTGGAATAATCTGAAAGCCTTTTGAATGAGACTTTTGGAATTTAATTTCCAGTTTTTTAAATTTGAATTGTTTTAATTGAACTTATTTTCTGTTGAATAAATTGCCATTAAATGCATTGTAGTTAATATGGAGAAAGGTTGCATTGTAAATTATATGATATAGTGAACAGAATGTGACCAGGATGGTCATTGTTGGTTACATTGCTCTGTAATTGAGGAAAAAAGTGATATTGATTCATCTTAAAACAAGAATATTGGAAATTTAAAAAATGCCGTAAGCAACAGTTATGTATCTGTATAATGCTGTGCATGGAATGAGGAAGGTGAACAGAATGAGCATTTAAATTAAACTAAATCTGTCTGTTGCAACTACAGAGAAGATTAAAACTACTAAAATATATATTGCAAATGGAAGAAAAAGGTAAAAGATCATCTGAATGTATTACAGAAGAAGAGGAGGAAGGTGGTACTAAAAAAGATTAAGAAACATGAAAAAGGCTGACATTAAACACAGTTCTGTAAAATGATAATTTAAATGTTAATTTTTAAATCTAAAAGTGCAAGTCATATGAGAAGGCTCATAAAGTGTGATATTTCAGTCAAGCTATGATCAAGATGTGGGGGCTTTTTGGGGGAAAATGGCACTATAGGATATTCATCACAATATGGTGAGAGAGGCATATCCAATGAAATTGAAGACCAAGTATTGTGGTGCCATTGTACAAAAACAAAGGAGGCAGTCCAGAGAAGTAAAAATCATTGCGCACTGCGTGAAAGTGCTGGAGATGATGATTAATAGATGAATACACAGAGGAGTAGCAGAAAGTCGGATGGGAGATGAGCAGTTTGGATTCAGCTCATGATGTAACATAACTGATCCAATATTTGCAGTGGAAAAGAAGGGTGAAGATGTCCCACCTGTCATTCCTAGACTTTGAGAAATCATACAACAGGGTTCCAAGAATGCTGAATTGGGTAAGTTGTGCAGTGGTTTGCAGTCCCAGAAACATTGGTAGAATTAGTGCAGGGTTTGTACACTGACCTAATTAACAAATGTGCAAACAGTATTTGAACTGTTGGAGGGGTTCCTAGTGGATTTGAATGTGCATCATGGCTCTGCTCTGAGCCCACTGCTGTTCATATTACTGATTAAACAGCATTAGCAAATGGGTCAGAGGGGACAGGTTGACAAACTGCTGAATGCAGACAGTGTACCTCTGCTACAAACAGACTCTGAACATGAACTTCAGCTAGTGATAAGAGACTGGATTCAAAATTCTTAGGACAGAACCCTGTCCAGTTGGGATGGTGGTCATGGCAGCAAATGGGGTGGGGGGGTCAGAAGAAGCTTAAAATATTTATTGGATGGAGTGGTAAATAGCCTTTAAAGACAAATGTAAAAAAGAAAATTTGTGATAGTAATACCAGAGAACATCAAGATACAGAAAGAACTTGAATATAAGATTGTTAGATGTTAAATACTTTCATTGTCTTAAAATAGAAAAAAAGCTGTATGAAAAGAGAAGGCCAAAAATTAAAGACTTGTTCAAAAATATTTTTGAAATGCAGAAAAGAAGTTAGTTTTTGGAAAAGACTAAGGTGGAGAAAATTTTGATGGATAGGTGATTTAATGAGGAAGGTGAAATGGTAATGAAGCAATGGCAATTACTACGTGTGTAAAGAAAATATATAGGGGAAAAAATATTAAGCTGACAACACTTTGTGCTGTTCTGCGGACATTTTTTATTATCAAATTAATGAGTTTAGCATTTTATTAGAAGGATTAAAATGTGAGAATAGAAGCAGACAAAGCCAGGTATAGATGGTTTGTTATAGATTCCATCAAAATATGGTTATAAAAGGTGAAACCTGTTTTTTGCATGTGTTGAATGGTTTGAAATGGTTGTATGTATGTTCAAATAGTATTTACATTTGTATGGAAAAAGTGAGAATAAGTGGTAACCATTTGCTATTCAGACTCTCATAATTATGAATTCTGGAATAGCAAGACAGTGAGTGAAAATGGGAACTTCACAATTCTGAGGTTGCTGTCAGAGTTTATATATATAAGCTTGGGGTGCAGTAGTAAGAATTTGGTGGGACCATCTACATGTGTAAATGAGGTATTACGGTGGAAACTGGTGGAGGATGCAAAAGCAGAATACCATGTCTCTAATAGTTTGTTTGTGTCTTTCGGCTTTTCCCGGTTAGGGGTCGCCACAGCGGAACTCCGGTCCGCTAATGATTGGTAGTGGATTTTTACATACCGGGTTACCAGCCCTGACGCACAACCTTCAACGAAGGCACGCCACATTCACGTATGCCTCCACACAGAAGACGCTCTAGCTGAGAATCGAATGGGACAACGTCTTGCTATGAGGCGACAATGCTACCACAGCACCACCACTCTAATAGTGTGTCTGATTAATTATTTGTCCCCTTTTTGGATTCTCTTACTGTAAGCCACGGTTGTATTATTTAATATTCTTTCTTTTCCTTTCTTCTAATTTGTGTTTTTATTTCTTCTCATTCACTTTCACATCATATTTTGGTGGTTTGTATCTTCACCTCCTTTGCATTTTTGCTCTGCTTTGTCTGGGTCAGTCTGTACCCCCAATCTGCACACTTTCTATTCTTTTATCTTTCCCTTGCCCACTGTAAACTTAATGCATTGTTTTTTCAGATAATGTGATTAGCTCTCTGGGAACCCTAACATGTTCAATGTAAAAAGTACTGTTTCAGTAGCCTAAGCTACTTTGAGTCTTATCTTGTTGTAACTGGCCAGCTTACATAAGAGTGCATAGCTTTTCAGAGTTTATTTCTCGCTGAAGAGTGCTGCTTCGGCAAGCCCCATTAAATTGTTGTTTGGGTAGTGATTCTTCAGAGCTGGGCAGGTAAGTTCCTTGTTGGGGAAAACTTTCCAATAAGCAACAATTTTTTGAGGAATACCTGTGTTTTCTGAATGATTTATTGTATGTAGCAAAGAGACTTATTGCTGTGGGGACTGTTATTTCATTTCTAAGGAAGTTGACATGTAAATGCCTATGCGAACTTTTTGTGGAAAAGTTTAGTTTTTCCGACTGGAATTTTAGTCGGAATTTGAATGTTTGTGTTTTTGGGGGGGACACTGTACTTTGGGGGTGGTGATCTGTGGTTAGCTTACCTCAGAACCACTTGTCTGCTTTAACCTTTACTAACTTGTTCAGGTTCCAGTATCCACTTTCATGGTCTCTTTCTTGGCTTACCAATGGAGCAGCCTTCTGTTTCCACCATCTTACCTTCCCATGTTAGCAAGAAGAAGAAAGTTGTCGAGGTGTCTTGGGTATCAGGCCAGCTCTTGTTTTATCTTGACCACTAGTAGTTGACTCTGCTTTGGCAGCTTGTTATTTGTTGGGTAGCTCATCTTTTCCCCCCTGATCCTCTTGGTGTAACACATGCAGCCACCTAAGATTATGGGGGGGTAGTCACATCATCTGCAGCTGTAGGGTTGCTCTTTCTGGGCAAGTGCGAGGCAATTTTTCAGTCTCGGGGAAAGGGGAAGGAAACTGTTCTCTTAGCTGGGGTAGGGAACTTGTACTTGGGACTAGAATGTTTGATGAGAGTTTGCCTTTTTCCAAGAAAACGTCCAGGAAAGGTGAACATAGTGAGAGACCTTTTCCCATGTCCTGTTACTATTTTCATGGATCACAAAGACTTTCTAGGATTTGCTAAGGAAGTCATTAATACCTTTTTCTTGTCTTCTGTTTCATTAGGCAAGAAAAGCAAGAGTTCCCTCTTTTTCTGATGAGGATTTTCATTCAGAAGAGCAGTCATGGAAGGGTTGCATCTCAGGAATTTCTTCACATTCTGAGTTCTCTAATTCTTAGGAAAGTATGGGTTCAAATTTCCCGACTTAAGATTTATCCTTTTCTGAAACTTTTAAGATGAAAGAGTTTTTTCAATAGGAGCAGAATGAAATTCCTGCAGCACAAAAAATTTATTATGAATTGTTACTGGAAATGCTAATTTATGTAGCTATCCTCCCTATGGTGCCTGTTTAATAGAATGTATTTAACTTGCCTGATGGTCAATGTCCTGCTGCTAGGAAGTCTGACAGATTATACAAGGTGTCAGAGACGTTTAAGCTTTTACTTTCTAATGCTAGAGCAGATCCTGTTGTGATTTCTCTTTCAAAATCTGTGAAACAGATTACTGTTTCTAATCCCATTCCCCTAATAAGGATGGGAAAGCATTGGATAAGTTGGGAAAGACTTTATATTCCTCTAGTATTTTGTCGCTCATAATTTTAAACTGTCAAGGTCATATGCTAAAGTTTTTGATTTTAATCTTTAAGAACATGCAGAAGTCATTGCTTAACCTCCCTTCATTTCTTCTGAGGTAAAATTCTTTCACTGCCTTTCTTTCATCTGAATCTCAAGTTGATTCCTCCGATAGAGATGCTGTACCTGGGTCAGTATTGAAACGACTGTCATGACTTTGTTCTCAACTGACATTTTAAATTCTGTCACATATGTAAGAAGTACTAGTTGGTCATTCTGTAGATGAGGTGATCAAGAAGTGTGATGAATGGGGAAAGTTGATTCAAGGAGTTGCTCAGATTTTTCAACTCTCCTTTCTTCCTCAGCTTCCTTTTTCAATAAGTGTTTTTTTAAGCAGCAAGATGCAAATACACATGATTTTAAGGCACTTGCAGGAAAGCTCCAAAAATAGGAAAATTTGCCCAAAATCAAGGACAGTCCACCCAGTCAGCATGACTGCTTCCCTGTTCAAACTTGACCCCCCCCCCCCAGCAGCTTCTCCATTTCCCTTGAAGCAACATCTTCCCTTGTGGTACTAGAGTGTGACAGACAAATGGGTTTTGAATATAATTCAACAAAGATGCACTTGATAATTGGAATACCTGTGTGTGTTCTCAGGGAATCCTCAGTGCCCTGTGCACCAAGTCTCCATGTCTCCTATTCTTATTTCCCCACACCTTTTGCAGTCTGACACTGCAGATGCTTAAGACCTAATGTGAGGTGCAGACTCCAAATGGGTGAAAATGCAAGGTATGTGGAACTCTTTATGACAGAAAAAAGCAGCTAAATGTCAGGGAGATGTTGCCAATGATCAACACTTACAAGTGTGGTTTTTTTACCCATCTCTAGCCCTCAGGATACATACAAATTTACACAGACAACACCACACTGATGTGGTACATAAACAAAAGCTGGTACCAAGTAATATCCTTTCTGCAGACTGTGTGTACACATACTTGAAGATAGCAGTGTTCTTTTGGGTAACAGCTTTGAGGTCAAAAGCAAAGCTTATTGTAACTGTAGTACAAAAGAGGTTGTATACTGTGCTTCTTGTACCAACTGTGCAGTATTTTATATAAGTAGAACAAAAAGAAGGCTTCTTGAAAAGTATGAGCACTTTTTGGATATTAAGGAAGGGTGGATGGTCTTAAGCACATCAGTATGTAGCCAGATTTAATTTTCATTAGTTGAAAGGGTTACAAAAAATCCCATGGGGGTCAATGGGAAGAACAATTAGAAACAAGGGATTTGCTGAGGCAGCTCAAACTTAATGTGGACTACTCTCTGGTTTATTCAATTCACATTCACTAAGTGTTAAAATTATGCCAAACTCAATACTATTTTTTTAGTTCTTTTACTTAGCATTTTGTTAGATAATTGGATTTGTGTGTATATACATTGTTTTTAATTATTTGAAGCAATACATTTTTAATATATTGTTTAATGCATCTTACTTTATGGTTTTGTTTGTCATATGAATGCATACAACTAATGACCAATGAAAGGAGATTGAGGGACACCTGGTTTAGCAAATAGAGCTCAGTATGGGTTACAAGATTGTTCTGAAGAAGTCCCATACACGTTAAGGGATGAAAGCGCTCAGTTTTTTATTGCTTATCATTTTTATTCCGTGTGTTTAATACATTTGTGTCGTGTTTTCACTGCATCTTCTGATATGTCCAATTTGTTTGAGTTAATAGTTTGAGGTTTTTGGACATTGCTTTGCTCTTTGCAGACTTCCTGTGATAGCCTAGGAGATAGCAACTTGCTCAGTTTGTCTCTCTAAGCTTCATATATTCCTTCAGAGCACAGTTTGATTGCTGACAAGCTAAGGTGGTCCAGGACAGAACCCCAGTGAATGGAAACTTCATCATGGGGTCGTCAAATAATTGATCCAAGTATGGGGAACACCTCAAGTAGATCTGCTTGGCTCCTCTCGGAACAGAAAGCTTAAATTTTATTCCAGGACTTCTTATAAACAGGCTTGGAATACAGATGCCTTCTCATTCCCTGGGACGGGAATGCTCCTCTTATGCTTTTCCACCTTTCCTGCTGATGTCTAGGGTTCTTTTAAAGATCCAGAGGGAGTCCACAACAATTGCAGTGGTGACTCCCTTTTGGCCCAGGTGACAGTGTTTCTCCCTTCTTTTTAGTCTGGTCAAGAGTAGTTACTGCAGTCTTCCCCACCAACTGGTTTTGCTCATACAAGATATGGGGTTGTTTGGTACCACCCCAACCTGAAAACTCTTCATCTCCGTGCCTAGATGGACTTTTGATACTTGTTAGGCACCTTTTCCTGGGGCTGCACAGTCAAAAATATACTACTAAAAATATATATATGTACAAGTGAAAAATTTCTAGTTGGTGCCAGCCCAAGAATCGGAACCATTTTCAGGCCCAGCAGCCTCTTGTTCTTGATTATTTGTGCAAGTTACTCTTATTCTTCCATCAAGGTTCATTTGTTGGCCATTTCTGCTCTTCTGCCCTTAGATCCCTCTTCTAACAATTTTCAAGTTAAACAGTTTTTGAAAACATTGCAGTGCATTTCTCCACCAAGGAAATAGATGCTTTATCCTTGGGATCTTAACTTTGTGCTTTGATGCGGCCCCTCAGGCTAAACTGAAGTTCTTAAAAATGTAAGACTGTTTTACTCATTGCTCTGACTTTGGCTAGGAGAGTATCTGAGTGGCAAGCATTTATGGTGAGTCAGCCTTGCCTCATTTTTTCACAAGGATGGGATTTATTTGAGAAATAATCTTTCTTTTTATCCCTAAAGTGGTCTAGAAGTTTATCATAAGACAGACTTAATATCCCTGTCTTCTTTCCTAAAAGCAATAAAAAGGGAGAAAAGATTCTTATCACTCTAGATATCCATGTGCAACACCAGTACTACCTAGACAAAAATCAACTCTTCAAGAATGCTGATCTGTTCCTCTCCTATTAAGGTAAGAGGAAAGAGCAACAAGTGTCAAAGCAGTCTACAGTGCTCCTCTCCTCTACTCACTGTACACATTAACATAAGAAGCATTTTATAACCAGATACCTGAATTTCATTCATGGCTTGTCCACCACTCAGATGACTTTGTGGTACTAATGGAGACCTGGCTGAAAAATGAAACTAATGATAATGAGGTGCTTCCGCCAGATTAGAACATCTGTAAAGCTGGCGGAAACATGAGAGCTGGAGGAGTTGCAGTACTCTAAAAACACCCTTCAAGTCTCTCTCTCTCTTTTTTCTCTTTCTGTATCTAGCACATCTGACTGCTCAATTTGACAAGGCAGAAATCCTGGTTCAACTCTCAAACTAAACCAGCACACAAGTCTATGTACATTGCTACCAGGATGGATATAAACTCCTACAATCCTCTCAGTACAGAAGACGTCCTCTGCTGACTCGCCTCTAACATTCCTCAAGAAAAATTAATACTAAGTAACTGTTAATATTGAATGGCTTTCACTCTCCTCCGACAGCTCATTTCAAAATAAATTTGTACTGACTTACTCAACTGATCTCACTAAAATAGAGGACCAATCACAGACTGGAGCAACCATCTCCTTTTGTTTGCTTTAAGAAAACAAGCATCCAAAAACAACAACATTACAGTGTGGCACATAACCTCTCAAATGTCAAAAATGACACCTTCATTTCATACCTCAATCAGTATTACTGGACCATGCTAAAATATTTTTCCTCTTGATGACATGATATTTCACTTTTAACATTCCCAAGCATACTAAACAAACTAACTCCACTCATAAAAGAGACTAGTCCTTTCCTGCCCCTTGGCTGACCAAAAGTACCAATATCTCATGAAACTTTGATGTCCGGAAACCCTGGGCAGCAAATAAAACTCAAACTACCCATCAAAAATGTAAAGAACTGAGAAACATGAATAAATATAAAACTAAAATCAAATCTAATATTGTCATAATGGACCAGCTGTCTCTCCTCCCTTGCAAGGTGTACTAGCCATCTCTCACTCTAACCACTATATTACAGATCTCCCTTACGGTGCCCTGCTAAGTCTCCTACCTTCAAGAGAAAAGATCCACCCAAAAGATCAGAAAACTGCAGCCAAAAAAAAGGCAATCCTGAAACTAAATGAAAGTATGTCCTTTAATACCTATACTGTGAAATATTGTCTCATTAGTGATAGTTACATGCTCATCTTGCTGGGGTGGCCTTCTCCCCTAGGAATCCCTCTGCATTCTGAAGTTGACTGAGGAAATCTGACCACAGAAAAAGGCATAGAAACCTACTGTTTTTTCATATATTCTTTATACTTAAAAGGCAAGTCACTGAGAGCAGACATGCTTTAATTATTACCCTCCTCTACTTCTTTATCATTTATATCTGTTTGGTTAACTTATTGTGTGCAATTTACCCCTGTAATTAAAACAGTGCTTCAGTACTTGCTGAAATTGCTGGCTAAGTGATTGTTTGTCTTTTGCTGCAGTATCTCTCAGATCTGTCTGTTCTCGCTCCATTTGCCCTTCACTTCACTCGGGCTCACTCTTCTCCCCTACCTCCATTCCCACCCACCCTTTACACCTAAACTTGTACTTTACTGGTCGAACTCACATTACGCACTAACCAATCAAGCTACAGTAATCATACAGAGGGATCCTCCTCTAATTGAGCAAGTCCTAAGCCCACTCTACAACGATTACACTAATAATTCCTTATATAGGTAATTTGCAAGACTCGCTAATAAACTCCTTAGTTATAAAATTAACCCCTTCAGAACTACAATATGCTACCATTATACACTGCACTAATGATTTACCTGTCAGTACTAGTTCATGTAACCTCCTATCACCATATACTAATTGACGAATATAATCCTGCTGCAATCCTCCACCCACAATATGTCAAGCTTAACATTAGATTATCCCCCTTTATCATCAACACAACCTTCATATATCAAACCTCATTCACCCTACTCCCTCCACAATATACCCCCAAACTCTCCATGAATTACCATAAGAACTTAACTAAACTAACAAGATACATAGCTAACTTAGCAGCAAAAATTACCCATAGTGGTGACATTCACCCAAACCCTGGACCTGTAAAATCTTCTACCAATATATCCCACTAACAGCAAACTAAACAGTCATTTAATTTAATAAACCATCCCAAAAAAAAATAACTGACCTACTCCCTTTAAACATAAATATCAGAAGTATCACAAACAAGATCCAAGACCTCCATGCCACACATTTGATCTACACACATCAAGCTTTAGTAACTGAGACCTGGCTTAAACCAGAAACTAGGGATGATGAAAGTATTGCACCAGGATGCAATATTCTGAGGGCTGATGGGACAAAAAGAGGGTGGAATAGCCATAATGTTTAGAAACAACCTTACTGTAGAACCCATATATCTCAATACCCCTAACATTGACAACACTGAAATGCTCTACACAAAACTAAAAATCAATTCTAATAAGTATATAAACATTATCCGATCCTACATAACACGTGAAGGCAACCTCACCACTACAGAAAAATACTACATTAGGCTTCAAACAACCTGCTTTGGGAAACCATTATCACTGGAAATTTTAACATTGACTGGTCTAGTTGTGACTCTCAAAACCCAACTATGCATACACCAACCAGAATTGACAAGTCATCTAACAATCCATCCTTGACTGGATACTAACCAATAGGCCATCATCCTCCTTTCACTGAGGCTGTCTCCCACTGACCACCTTCCAACCTTTTCTACCTAGACAACGTATCACCCCAACAAAACCCCAATCCTATAAACAAATAAGGAACAAGAAGAACTTTTAACACCCAAAACTTTACCTCCTACCTTAAACTTTGCAACAGGTCTCCACACAAACACCTACCCCAAGATGAAGCCATGAAATATGTTAACTTCACTTTCGTTAATATCTTGAACATCCATGCACCACCAGAACTGTAAAAATTAAATCCAACCGTGCTCCATGGCTAACTAAAGAAACGAGAGCATTACTAACTACAAGAGACAAAGCCTGGACACAATTCCAAAATAAAAAGAATGAAGTTTCCAAACAGACTTGTCAGGAGCTTAGAAATAAGGCAAAAAGACGAATCAAACTAGACAAAACTAACTACTATCTTAATATCCAACATGGGCACCATAAAAACCCTAAAACGTTCTGGTCTGTTATTAGAGGTCCTCCTGCCAGGGAATGCCAGCGCAGCCCTGCCCACCACTACCTCCAGCACTGACAACATAGCCACCCAGTTTAATTAATAAATACTTCACAGAAACAATTCTAGCCTATCACATAACTGTAGCTCCACTCATTCTTCAACCCCACCTACTTTCACTAATTATAATAATAATGCATTCTACTTCCAACCCATCTCAACAGACATGATAAAAAAATTGCTTAAACTAAAACATACCACCCTAGCAGCCAATAAACTACCCTCACACTATTGCTTACCCTGTATCCATACTTGTTAACAGATCAATATCTGAAAATCAGTATATGGAAAACATTGTACATTTTCCCCTTACATAAAGGAGGTACTTCAACTGAAGTGTCTAGCCATACTCTCTCCCCTGGCAAAAATTCTCGAAAGAGGTGTACATACCCAAATCATGCACTATTTATTAAACTAACAAACAACAAACTGACACTTAGCATGGTTTCTGACCATGCCGTAGCACCACCACAGCTCTGTTATCCTTTAGTCATACTGTTAATCTTCATAGAAACAATGGAAAATTTGTTTCGATATTTCTTGATCTTTCTAACGCTTTTGACATGGTCTCGCATAGCAAACTGATTAATGCATTAATTGAATTAAATCCAAGTCCAGCTACCACTGCATGGTTCCAAGACTACCTGTTAACAAGCCATGCAATGGCAGTAAGACCTCTCTTCTCTTCTGCCTGTCACAATTGGAGTACCTCAAAGATTAATCCTGGGTTCCTTACTGTTTTCCATATTGTACTAACAAACTTCATACTGCAACACAGCATGCATATGTCATACAGTACGCTGATGATTCTACATTGATATGTGCAGCATTATCACCCCAACAGCTGCAAATTATAACACAGGATGCTTTTTCAAAGGTGGAGATATGGCTGTCTAGCACCCAACTAATCCTAAACCCTAAAAAAAACTCAACTTATGATTTTTGAACCTACAAGACACACTTTGCCACTTCCTAATTTCAATATTCTGTCCTTAAACAGTACTATAATCTCAGCCATATCCCACACTAAATTACTGGGAGTAGTCATTGATAGTAACTTAAGATTTTGTATACATATTGCCCAAACAATAAAAAAGTACAGAAAAAGTTGGGTATGCTCTACAGAAACAAATATCTCACTAAATCTACTAAATAACTATTGCCCAAACACATCTTACCTCAACTCTGCTCTATGCCTCACCATTTCTCACCAACATAAAGAAATCTGACTAAACAAATTAGTCATGCTATAATAAAATTGCCCAGTTTGCCACAAACTTGCCACATAGGTCTCACCACTGCTCAGCACTCAAACTTGAATGGCTAGAACTTCCCCAACTTCTACTCTACAACCAACTCACCATTTTAAACTGCACAGATAAGACACCTTCACTCTCCAAAATCTCCTGCTACCTTACTCTTCTGACCGAGATCTGCATTCTAGAAATAAAAACCCTATTAACTACAGTTAAATCCAATAATTCTGCTGGTGGCTCCCTCTGTTCTAACTATATTGCCAAAATCTGGAACAGACTCCCTTCTGACATAACTAATGCCCTCTCCATTTTAAAAAGATACTCAAAGCACATCTGTTTTAAATCTTGGCTATGCTCATGCAATACACCTGGATAAACAACCACTTCCCCAATACACCTATAAAATATTTTTCCATCTCTGATCATGGGCTACAAAACCTGAAAATCAATATCTGTATCTCTCTCTAATGATTGAACTCTACTATTTGTCCATAGAAACATAACTGCACTATATTTGTAATCTAAATGTAACCTAGTGTATTGAAACTGTATACTCTTGAGCAGTAACTATATTTACACTGCTCAGTATTTGTGAACATTTCCATCTCTACTTTATTTTGTAAACATTTTACTTTTTTCACTGCCTTTATAGAAGTCATTTGCTGGTATGCTTTTATGTGTAATTTTTTTTACTTATTTATTGTACTTTTATGTAAATGTTTGTTACATGGAGCTTTTCTCCCCGGGCCTTTGCTGAAAAAGGAGTTTTGTCCAATTGGATTTTCCCAATTAACAAATGTAAAATAAATAAATTTGACAAAAAAAAACTACTACACAAATCTCCAAAGTAGTAATCACGAGAGCCCCAAATTATTATTGTCTTCTGTAAATCAGCTCCTTAACCCTGGCCACTCAATACAACCCTCACCGACATCTCCAGTGCATTTAACTCCCAACTGTATTAGTTCATTTTCATTATTACATTACTCCGTAACAGCAGCCAAAACAGTACTACAGCAAATTCCAACCCTCTAAATTCCCAAAAACCTCCCATTCCTCCATATCTCCACCATAAACAACAACAAAAAAAAAAAAAAACTTCTGCTCAAACTAAGACCTACCCCCCCTAGCACCTGACAACCTACCAGGTGATTATCTAAAACTTGCAGCAGCAGAGGCCATTGCCTACCGTATCAGTGAATCCTATGTACCACTTCTGTGGAGTAAATTCTACATTCTCCCATCAATAAAGGTTGTCAATCAACTGAGCTCACTAATTATAGACCCATCGCCATTCACTCCCCTCTCTCCAAGATACTTGAAAAATACATTCAGTCACAATTACTTCACTGTTTCACCCAAAAAACACTTCTGTCTCCGTCACAGTATTGTTTTTGCCCCCACCATAGTACATCCATGGCAATCCTTATCTTCATGAATGCAATCAGTGCAAACAGAGATGAAGGTAACCTAGCATTAGACCTCTTTCTCCGTCTCTTTAAAGCCTTTGATACTGTCTCACACAATTCTCCTACAAAAACTCTGTAACCTAAGACTTAATGGCCCCTCCTGCTGTTGGTTATCTAGCTGCCTTGTAATCACCATCAGGAAGTGAATTGGCTGACATCTCACTGTTTCTCCCCATAGCGGCTGGCGTTCCATAGGTATCTGTACTTGGTCCTATCCTGTCTAGCATCTTTGTTAATGACTTTGCCCTGACAAAATGATTCATCCATCACCTTCTTGGCAAAAAAAAAAAAAACTTGACTCCCTACAGTAGCTGATTCAAGAATCCTTTTCCTCAGCAAAAATTTGGATGATAATCAACCATCTGTTCCTCAACCCCAACAAAACAAAATTACTTTTCTTCATTCCAAAACACCTTGCAGTAAAAAGTCATCCTTTTTGTTACTTCCTCTTACAGCCTCAAAATGCAAGTGGTCACCCATACCCAATTATTGGGAGTTCATACAGATGAAGCCTTAAAATTCAATCTCCAAATAGATCACATAGTTAAAAAAAAAAAAGCCTCCAAAAACATGGCGCACACTCTGTGCAGAGCCAAGCCATATCTATCGAATGCAGCTAGATCTTACATCGCTGCACCCCTTCTACCTGCCCTTCTCTGTGCTGCACCAGTATCTACCTACATCTGACAAACGCATCTAAACAAGCTTGAACAGTGCTACATCAAGGTCACCAAATTTGCAGCCAACTTCCTCTAAAGATCACACCACTGTGTAACAGACACTCCAGTGGCTCACACTATCCTATCAGCTCATACTCTTAACTGTCCATAAGCTACTAAATAAACCAAATAACTGTCCATCCCTAAAAAAAACGAATACAATCGTACCACCAAACTAGGACTTTGAACTCTTCTGACAAAGCCGTAGTACTTGTATCCAAACCCAGCAACTCAGCTGGGTGCTCCCTGTACTTTCATATAGTGACTCCACCCCCTCACATTTAGATAAGAACCATTAGTAAAGTCCTTTAAGCTTAAATTAAAAGCACACCCACTCCACTCAAGGCACCGCAAATGCTCTCCACATTATTAAACCACTCTTCTGTCTTCTAACTGCTTTCTTTGCTGAACTCTTTAGCCCTTCTGAAACAGAGTACCTGCATAAAATTCCAACCTACAATATGTCTGACTACTGTATCAGTAATGTAATGAATAACTACCATTCTAAGCTAATGTTCGTTTTGTATACAATTCCACTTTTTTTTCTCTCCCATGTTTATGCATGTACTGTTAAAAAGCCACTTCCCCCTGCTTAAGTGTATAGTGTTTATGTTGGATATCATTGTCAGTGTTCAGTTGTATTGTATTGTACTGGAGCTTTTCTTCCCAAGTCTTTGCTGAAAATGGGCCCAATTGGACTTTTCCCGGTAAATAAAAGCAATAAAATAAATTTCCGGATAGCTGTCTTAGGCTGTTGCCTTTTCTTATACGCTCTTTAATAAACCACTTCCATTCCACAAAGATTTTGGCTTCTACAGTATCTTTCTGGAAAGGGGCACACTTTATAAGTATTCTTGAGGCAGCAGCTTACTCCTCCATATGTACGTTTTATAAAGCACTACAAACTGAATTTATTTTCCAGGTCCAAAACAAACTTTGCTAGGAACATTCTCCCAGGGTTCCTGGAGTCTTCATTTATTGGCCTCCTCCCTTCTTAGTTTCTAAGCTTTGGCGGTTGTTTTTGTGTCTTTCGGCTTTTCCCGGTTAGGGGTTGCCACAGCGGAACTCCGGTCCGCTAATGATTGGCAGTTGATTTTTGCGCGCCGAGTTGCCAGCCCTGACGCACAACCTTCAACGAAGGTACGCCCATTCACGCATGTCTCCACGCAGAAGACGCTCTAGCTGAGAGTCGAACCGGACAGCAAGTTTCTGAGAGGCGACAACGCTACCGCAGCACCACCACCGCGGATAATCTACCCAAATAACTTGGACTGCTAGAACAGAGATCATTATATATTAAACATTAGTATAGTTGTGTAGGTAAGCCTACTGTAACCATAGATGTTGTAATAGGATCACTGTTGAAGTAGTTTCCCTCCCTCCAGCCCCCCCCCCCCTTATTTTACTTGTTTTTTCATTTTTTTTTCGCCAGCTTGTGGATGCATATATCTTTGTGTGTATAATTTTCTGTCCCTTTTGTTTTCTCCCAGTATTTTTTCAGGACTGTTGCCTCCCTTTATTCTACATGGTAAAACTCTGAAGAGATTTGCTGTGTCTTTTTTATAGAGCACCTGTCAAGCTCCAGACTGAGCACTGAGCATGTGGAAGGTGCCCAAAATCTTTTTAAACTAACCAGTCACATGGGGGTAGGACCCAAATAGATTAGGCTAGTGCAACAGTAATCTAGTAAAACATCTACTGTTGTTACACAACTGTACTTTATTCCAGGGAAGAGATTTGATGAGCTCTGTTATGAATCTGAAGTTGCGCTTAAAAAAAGTAGTTATTGACAGATTAATTTTATATATTTATGGCTTTTGGTGGAAAATTAAGTTGAACAAGCCTTCATTTTTACACTCTTTACATATTGATGACAGAAGAAGAACAAAATGAAGACAGTACATGCTCTCACTGAGGTCAGGGAAATTTGTGTGTATGTGAAGTAGAACAGAGTGTACAGTTGTAGAGAAAAAATAGTTTGCAGATTGCTGTTGTAGCATCAAGTAGCAGGTTTGTTGAAAGATCATGTCTGGATTAAAGATGGATTAAAGTTACTGTTTTGTGGGAAGTTATAGAGCTGGGAATTAATTTGAAGGCTTCTAAGAGCAGGATTGTAAGGGTTGGGGATTCATTAGATGAGCTAGCACTGAAAACACTGGCAGAAAAATGTCCATGGCTGTATTGTTTGGATATGTTGACGTCTGCAGCTAGCAGGGTGTACAGCTAGCATTGATTGTAATTTGTTGACATTCTGAATGCCTGTTTTATGACCTGTTTGGCTGTAAGGGTCAGAAATGTAAGTTTATAAAGCTAGGTGGGAAAACACTTGGGCCATAGTGAAACAAATGTGTAAAGACTGGCAAAAAGAACATAGTAGTTTAAAGTGCAGGGCTTTCAAAAGATAAATAGATGTAGCAGAAGAAGGAAAAACTGTTTGCCTGTTTTGCTCCTATTCCTGTATCAGAACCACAACCTTGGACTATGGTAATTCACCTGATTCCATTATATTATTTTACATTCCATTGACAGGAGAAGGACAAGCCTGTCCTTTAAGCGCATTTAACATGCTATATCTCCTCGTCCCTTCTCCACATTTTCCATGTCCTCTTGAAAGCATCTATGATTTGCCTGCCCACCTCCCATTCCATTAGCCCTGTCCAGGGTTTGCCTGTCCACCTCCCATTCCATTAACTCTTTCCGTGGTCATGCATCCCTCTGAAGACACGCTTTCAAAGATCATGGGATGACTTGGTCTCAACAGTCTGCTGCTTCTGCCCCCTTTACCTCCAAGTCCTTTTTGTTCAAAGTGATTCCTTTTTATCTGCTTGGCTTGTTCTTGTGCATCAGTGTCATGTCCTCCCATCTCCTCTGGTTTCTGACCATATGTTGTTCTTTCTGTCATATAAACCCAGTACACTAATCTTTTCTTTTGTACCTTCCAAAATTGCACACATTTTTCAAAAGTGGTCTCTCCAAGACCCTGTTGAATAGAAACATTGCATTTTTGCTTACGGAGTTTGTCCCTCTGAGAATGCACCCTTAGCATTCTGTTTGCTTTTGATGTTAACTTCTCACACATCTCATTATGGTCCGTTTCAGATATGATCAGTACATCTCAAATCATTTTCCTGTTTTGTCATCAGTTCCTCTTTCCTCAGCCCATATATCATAAAAGAGTTGTTTTGACCCAAGTCCAGTATTTGCTCTTGTCTACTTTGAACTGCCACCTTGCTGTAAACGTAGCTTTTCCTAAATAGACTTATGTTCATCATAATGATCACTGCTGCAATAGCCTTAGCTGTAGGGGTTGTATCCTGCCAAGGATATAACAGAAGGCCAGCCTCCAAAGCTTCTGGACATCTTCCAACCACCCAAATTGTCATGCAGCTCTATCTAAGCTGACTAAAAGACAACTGTGGGCACGAAGCCCTTCAGAGATTTACTGCTGATGAAGAGTACACTCCTCTGAGACTTTCAAGGATTGACAGTTGCTTTGCGCTTTTCTTTGCTGGACAGTTTGGCCCCCAGGGGAAAACCTCTATTTTCACATTTCGAGACTGTAACATACTTTTAAATGAAGCACTTTGTTTTCTCAGTTTAAAAGTGGTGTAAGTAACTGAAAGTTTTTTTCTGTGTAGAAATTGTGTTTATTTTTACTTCTGTGGGTCTGGCATAGTGTTTAAGTGTTTGTTACTGTGTTTCTGTCAAAAAAATAATTTTGTGGACTGGTTGTGTTTACCAGCTATTACTGCTAGTCTTCTGTGAGAAAGAGGTAACTGGTATCTTTTCTGCTTGAACATGAAATGCTGTACTCTTCCCACTGTCGGTCCTTCTTCCATCTACAAAAAATAAGCAAACAGCCTTTGCTACCACAGCAGGCTGTTTGCCTCAGCCACAGGGGGTTGACTCTGCTGTGGCCATTTGTTGTACCTCAGACCACTTATCTTCTACCCTGGATTCCCTCTGGTGTAACATCTGCATCCAATATGGACTGAGGGTTAGCCACATCCTATGCAGTTGTTGGGACCCCTCATTTGGCAGGAAGAACCACAGTTAAGTCATTCCTGGGAGAGGGAACAGGGAAGGTTTCCTGTTGTGTTAGAATGCTGTGCCATCTCTAGGGAAGCTGTCACTGTCGTTAGTAACACAGTTGGCCACAATTTTCCTGTCAAAAAGAAATTGAAAACCAGCCATGTATGTTCTCATTCTCAATTTCCTTTGGCTAGGAGTAGTTTACTGGGTCTGGCTCAGAGTTTAATTCAGGCTATTTTAATTCAGGCTATTGATCCTTCTTGCAGAGTTGTTTCTGGTAAAAGAAAGATGGATTCCTCATTCTCCTGAAGAGATTCAAGATTATGAATCTGAAGAGGAAGATGCAGGAATGGCTATAATTTTTTTCCCCTCAGTTTTCTGATTCAGACTCAGAGGAGAGCTATGTTTCTGATTCTTCCGGTTAGAGAATGTTCCAGTGTCTTTAGTGGAAACACTGAGGTTTCTTAGTCCCTCAGAAAATACAGTGAGTTGTTACAGAATGATTTTTCAGAACCAACACCCATTTCTCTTCTGTCTGCTTTAGAAGATGTGTTACTGCATGCAATTTTTTGATAGTCAGCCAACTGACACTAAAAAGGCAGACAGGAAGTTTAAATTTCCCAAGGCATACATTTTAATGCACTATTTCCAAACTTGACCCAGCAGCTATAGCTTTAGTTGATGCCACTGCTGCTAAACACCTAGTTAATTCCAGTCCTACCCTTTCTGATAAGGAATGGGAATTTATTGATATGTGTGGGGAAAAATATACTTCTGCAACTTTGATTTTTCAGAATTTTGAATTGTCAGGTTCGTACTACTTTTAATATTGTTTTGAATGTGCATATTTTTGCATTGTTTAAATTTGCTAAGTTTTATCTTTTGAATCACCTCACTGGCACTTTGTGTATTGAAGTGACTCCTACAAATATTGTAACCATTTTGTTGTAATTTTGTTTTGTATTTACCTTGTATTGTGCACTGGAGTTTTTCTCCCCGAGCCTCCACTGAAAATGGGCTGTGTTCAGCCTAGTGGACTATCCCGGTAAGCAAGTGTCAATAAATAATAAATATGTTTGTTTTGTTATTATAAAACATTCCTCATACTTTCACAATTTATCTGCATTCTCTTCTTGTGAGGAAAATATGCTTTAAATAAATTTTCTTCTGTTGCACAGGTCACGACACATTGTTTACAGTGTGTGTCTGTGTCTATTTTTTCCAGGCTTGTGACAGCTGGTACTGTTTTGTGCAAGTTTGCATGGCTGCATTCTCACAACCTCCCAGCTGATGGTGTTAAATAAGATTTTAAATTCTCTTTAGATAGAGATTGTGTTTGGTCCCTCTGCTGCAGAGGTGATCAAAATATGATGAGCCTGATTCAGGGAATCTCTAAGATTTTTTTCAACCCTCCTGTTCCAAAAAGTTCACAGGATTTTCTGTCTCCTCATTCAGTTTGGCAAAAAAAAGAAGACATTATTCTCTCAACAAAATACACATAAACAGACGTTTAAGAAGACATGGCAGGGGAATTCCAAAAAGAAGTCCTGAGCCTTCCAAAACCAAAGACAGTCCAAGTCTATGACTGTTCTGTGAACCCCTCCCACTGTGGTCCCTTCTTTTCTTTTGTAAAGTCTGAATGTCCATTTTTGTCTTTGGCAACAGATAGTTTCAGACAAGTGGGTTCTGAAAATCATTTGTAAGGTTACAAATGACAGTGGGAGGAAATTGCAACTTTCCAGGAGTCATTCCTCATCTTCCAGATCAGGCTGTTTTTGTCTTCACTTGTTCATCGCATGCTGTCCCATGGAGTGATAGAACCAGTTTCTTCTTCCAAGGTAAGGAAGGGTTTTATTTAAAGATTTTACTAATGTCAAAGAAAGAAAACTCTTGGAAACCCGTTCTGGATCACCTTTTGCTAAACCTGTTTGTGATTGTATCCAAAATTCTAAATTATGTTAATTCACAACCTGTTACTTCTTCATTTTTCAAGTTTCCTGGCAACACTAGAATTAAAAGATGCTTATTAGTTCATTCTCGTTCATCCAGACTTCAGATGTTTCTTAAGATATTGTGTGTCTGGATCACATTATTAGTACCTTTTGGACTGTCCAGCACACGAAGAGCATTCACAAAGTGTCTAGCTCCACTTATAGCTCATTGCAGGCTGTAGAGAATCCAGATTATTCCATATTTAGATGACTTGATTATCTTTGTGGATTCTTTTTCAAAGTCTCTGGAATCTTTCACTTGAGTGAGTGCTCTCTTAACACAAATTGGGATTCTAAGGGAACTTTCAAAAGTCTTTCTTGACTTCTTCTGGGATGCCAACTAGGAGCATCCATTCGAAGAGCTTTTCTACCACAGGAAAAACTATCAAGATTTATTTCTGAGGTTTTCTACTCAGACTTTGGTCATTGTGAGGAAATATTCCAAGATTGTGGGTCTCATGGCATCTTATGATTCTCATGATACCCTTGGCAAGACTCTACATGAAAGATACAGTGGTATCCAAAATCTTTGGTCCCAGCATTAACGCCCTTTATCTTTTCAAATTCCAGTGCTGGGATTTGTCAGCAGAGAAATCATTTGTTGGAGGCAACAAATATCCTTAAATCCAGGTCTTTCATTCTCTCTCCCTGCTCCAGTGCAGTCAGCCACCCCAAATGCTTTCAACTTTGCTTGGGGAATAATTTCGGGAGGGATAAAAGTACATAGTATATGGGACACAAGGACAGATGCAAGCACATAAATATCGGGAAGCAACTCTCTGAACCATCTTTGGTTCCCCAGGACCTCTTCACGTGGTTACAGCCAGTATCACAGTCATGATAAATCATGCAAGGGGGAACTAGGTCGTACACCCTTTGCAGACTAACTATATTAGCATGGGATATAGCTTTACAGCATAATTTCACTCTACAGACATCTTGTATTCTATCAGAACAAAATTGTGTGGCAGATAAGCTGAGCAGGACCAGGACAGACCTTCATGAATGGAACCTAGATCAGAGAGGTCTTCCAAGATGTGATCAATCTGTGGAGAATTCCTCAGGTAGACCTCTTTGCCTCTTGTCTGAACAGTCAACTGACAAGATTCTGTTCCATGCATGAAGGCTAGAAGACTCATACTTTTTCTTTTCTTTTCTTTTCCTTGGGTAGGAATGTTCATTTATGATTTTTCACTCTTTCCAGAAATATTCAGGGGACGTTTGAAGATTCAGAAGGAATCCCCCATGATCATTGTAGTGACTCCCTTCTGGCCCTGGCAACTGCGATTTTCCCTTATTTTAGAAATAGCCAGGGGCAATTGCCACAGGCTTACTCACAGACTGGATCTACTCGCACAAGAACAGGGATGTTTGATACATCCTGACATCAGTCAGCTTCGGTTAACTGCCGGAATGATGGGCTCTTAGTTCCTTTTAAGTCACCTATTTACTGAGTATGTGCGACAGGTACTAATGGAAGCAAGAAAGCCTGCTACTAGAAAATCATATATTAGCAAATGGAACAGGTTTTTAGTTGGTGTCAACAACATAACCTACTCCCGTTTATGGCCAGCTGTTCTCTGATTTTGCAATATTTGTATGAGTTATTATCCTATGGTCTGCCTTATTCCTCTGTCAGAGTTCATTTATTAGCCATTTCATCATATCTGCCCATGGATCCTCCTCTTTCAGTGCAGCCTCATGTCAAAGTCAACATGTTCATGAAAGGGGTTTTACATGAGAGACCAAGAAAACGGTGGCCTTTCCTTGGGATCTTAATTTTGTGTAGGAGAAGCTAACGCACATCTATTCGAACCAGCTAATCTGGCTGCCTTGAGGTTCTTAACATGGAAAACAGTTTTATTGCTTACTCTGACCTCTGAAAGAAGGGTATTTGTGCTGCAAGCTGCTGTTGTAAGTCAACCCTTTGTCATTTTCCATAGAGATGGCATTTCTTTGAGAAGTAATCCTCCTTTTATGCCTAAAGTGGTTTCAGAGTTTACTTTGACAATCTCCCCATTTTCTTCCCTGAACCTAAAAATGAGGGTGAAAGGATACTCCATACCTTGGATGTCCACAGACACCTCAAGTACTATCTTTTGCAGAACTAAATCTTTTAGATGCTTGGATCATTTGTTCATTTCTTGTGAATGTAAGAAGAAAGGACAACCTGAGTCAAAACAGACCATTTCCAAATGGTTGTCTAAGGCTATTGTCAAGGTCCACTCTACCAGGGCCTTGGCTTAATCTGTGGCTTTTTGGAAATGGTTGGATTCTGGAGGTATTCCAGAAGCTTCTGCTTAGTCCTCTGTACATACATTTACAAAGCACTATAAGCTTGATGCCTTCTCTAGGTCCAGATCAAGCTTTGCTAGAGCCATTCTTCAGGGGTTCTTGGACTCTTCTCCTTCCACCTCCCAAATGTAGTTAGCTGAGATAATCTACCCATGTAGCCAAGGCCACTGCAGCAGTGATCAGTGTGTTGACTATAGTACAGTTGCACAAGTTAAACTTACCATAACAGTAGATGTTCGAATGATCACTGCTGCAGTAGCCACGGTCTCTCACCATTTCCCTTGTTTTTTGGTGTGTTTCTGCCAGGGTGTGGACATTTTATTTTTTGTTCCAAGCATTGTTCTTTCAAGGCTCAGCCTCCTCTCTCTGCTGGCTGGAAAGCTCTGAAGAACTTTGTGCCCATATTTGTCTTTTAGTCAGCTCAACTTGAGCTGGCTGTCAGTTTGGGTGCCCTCAAACTTGGAAGCTGAGCGGCTTTTATATCATTGGTAGGATATAACCCATGTAACTAAGGCTACTGCAGCAGTGGTCATTTGAACGTCTACTCTTATGGGAAGTTTAACTTGCACAACTGTATTGCACCATCACTTTGCCTGAAATGCTGCACCTACCTTTGTATCTTCATAAAAGGGCATGCTTGTGTTCTATTTTCTGACAGTTATGTGAAGACAAACACACTGTAGAACATTGAACCCAGGACTGATCACTGCAGTATTCTAGTCATTTCCTTATTTCTGATATCCGTATTCCTCTCGTGTAACTTTGTTGTTGTACAGTTCAACCACACAGCAGTCCTTTTCCTCAATTTGTGTCCTACTCCCAACCTTTCCAGTTTTCCTGTCAGTCTTCTGTGTGGGATTGATTCAAAGGGCTTGCTACAGTCCAGGTAGACTACATCTACTGGTACCCTCCTGTCAAGTTCGTCTGTAACACAGTTGTAAAAGCTTAAGTTTAACTGACTTGTAGTCAGCTGAGGTAATCAAAAGGAATAAAGCCATGACTGTGCCTCTGGTGACTGTTGGAGCAGTTGGGGAGTGATGCACATGCCCATCTTGGGGTAGTGAGGCAGAAACAGCCAATGAAGGCACTTGTACCATCAGAAGAGGGTGTAGGATGCAAAAGACATTACCTAGGGCAAATGTTAGCCACACAAGCCCACTGATCTGTGGTAACTTTATAGTGGATGTACAATAACTTATACTCCTGTATGGAAAGCATTGTGATCCCTGCAGTTATGTAGTTTGCCTACTCATCCATTCATGTGTGGGGTTAGAGCTGTGGTAAATGTCCTTACAGCCTGCAGATGCAAGCAGTCCTCATGGCTACATGAATGTTGCCTCTCCCATACAGCTCTTAATTCCTTGGGTGTAAAAGACTGCTCACCTTGGAGGAACAATTTATCTCGAGTCCGACTGAAGATGCTTAATAGTCAGCAAGCATGGGCCAAAAACACCTAGAAAAAATCTGGCAAGTCCATCTGGTATGAAACTGTGTTGCTTGCAGTCATGGAGATTAGGATTCTCCAAGAACTCTCATCTGCATTCCCCTCAAGATTTTTACCATGTTTTTCTCCCCCTGACGTTGTTACCAGAGCTGTAGTCCCCTGAATGTTTCCTGTTTCTTGTTTCCAACCTTGTACAGCATTGCTTCATTTGTTCTTCAGTTCTTAGATATTTTTTTTCAATATATAGCAACCTTGTGCAGAAGTGTAAGGTAATGTGCTGTTATTTGGTGCTTTATTTTTTAGTACTGCAACATTTGAGTTTCTCTGCCAACTATTTAACTCCGAGTCCCTTAAATTGGCATTCTTCCTTGGCTGTGACTGAAAAAGATCCACATGGATTAGTCCACCACCCAGTTTAACAAACTTTTTTTTCCATGATCTGTTTCAGAGGAATTAAAAGAATACTTACCAGATGCATGAGGGTTAAATACAACCTATCAGGTCTTTGAGCTTCCCTCTCCATAAGGGCAGCAAGTTCATTTTTTTCACCTCCCCCTTTCTGTATTTGTCATTCCACTGCTTGCCCCTAAGCCTTTACTCACTTCCAGCATGATACTCCCCTGCTTTCATTTGTGAAAACTGAAACAAAATATTAATTTAGTATGTTTGCTTTTTCTTATTTTTCTGTTGTCTCTCTCCCATCTTTGCCTAGTCTGTTCATGTTTGTTTCCCTTCCTTCTTTCTGATGTGTACCTAAAAAAAATCCCTTGTTCCCTCTCCCATTAAGCTTGCACCTTAGTTGCACCACCATATTTATTGTACCTCTCCTAACCTTCTTGTACTGTACCTCTTTTCCACCTGTATTATGCCCTGTACCTTGTCCTAATTGCTAACTTCATATTTCTATATGAGGTATACTCTCTGACAACCAGCACATGTGGTTTCTTTTATAATGGTGACCAGGTCACAGTTTGTGTTGGCTTGCTGGCACCAGATAAGCATGCCTTAATCTGAAATACCTTTCTTATGGTAACACATCACTTTTACTCCATGTTTTGGTCGCTCATCATAACATCTTGCTGGTAAGAAGAGTGGAACTTAGTGCCTTGGAAATTGTTTGCATCTAAAACAAATGTGTAGAATTATACACAGAAACCTAAATATTGGCAGGAACTGGCACTGCACTGATTCATGTTTGTTTTTCTCTCCAGAGGAAACTGTCTTACTATAACTTTGACTTTGGGAGCTGGCCAGTAGATTTTCGCTGGGACGAGGTCAGTAGTGGGTGAGTAGTATGAACTTGTGTTGTATATTGCCATAGATGTAGCGTAAATGTATTGGTTATTCCTCCTCTCCTTTTATTTATACCATCTGCCTCACTTTTACCAGTATGGTTTCTCAGTAAGCATAAGATATTGAATAACTTGTTTCTCCTTTGTCTAACCTGTTTGCCATGTGTTCATACCTATCACTGAAGACTGGAGCCACCAGTAGAGTGGTGACAATCAGAGGCTATGTTTGGCTTGGGGTAACAGGAAGGAGATTGGTATCCCCTCTGTGGCAATGTAGGTGGTGAAATTGGTTAAGAGATTCTCTGTAAAGCAAGAGAGAGTGAGAACAGCGTATGTTTTTTGAATGATGGTATGTTAGTCAGAGGAAATGTATTTTCTGAGGAGGGGGGTTTAAGTAAAAAGGTGGGTAGAGGGCATTGAACTGGAGTGTTCTCATAAAGAAATCTAATGTGCCAAGTAAAATGAGACTTAAGTAGATACATTGACCAGGTGGCATACACAGACCTGTGAGTGTGCATTGTACAGATTTTACCACATCCCAAGTGGTGTTTCCGTTTGGCTCTTGTCTCGTAAGTAAGTGCCTTATACTCCCAGATGTTCAGTAATAACTGTACTATGCACACCCCCAGGTGCCTTATTGGGCTTGTAAAATGGGCAGCTGTAATTTTTTCCAGTTTGAATTTTACATTTAGTAGCTTATTTATAATAATTATTTGTAGTAGTTTAATGTCTTGTACTTTAGTGTAAAATTGTTCCTTCCACTATTTTAACTAATTGATTACTGTGCAGGGTTATAGCATTTTTGACTGTGTGGGATTTTGGTATGAAGTTTTACGGGTAGTCATTTAAATGACCTTTCTGTCAAACTGTTGTGTGATACCACACAACTGAGGGTGTAAACCGAGACCAGCATTACACAAGACCTCAGGTAAATCAGTCTGGTTGAGGAGACCTGCATATTAGTAGTACAATATTTCGCAAGCATGTGTAGTGTTTTCCAGGTACCACAGCCTCAAAAAAATTCACAAGCGCAGTCATTGTCATGGCAACTTGAACTGAGAGACCCAGTGACATATACATATCTCACAGTAGACACTTGGCATCAAGCCTGTGATTATTGGATCAAATGTACTCTACCTCAGTGCCCTTGAGGCTAAGGCAGTCTCAAAGTTGAGAATGAGGCTTCGTCATCATCTTTGCTGCCTCAAACTGCTCCACGGATGGTGTCTGAGATGTTGGCTTTTGAGTTATCATTCCAATGTCTTCCTGTAGGTAGTCCACCTTCTCTGTCTACAGGCTTCCATCCTCAACTCTGCCCATTTCCCCTGCAGATGGGATCATATCCAGTGACCAAGGCTGCTTCCTCATATCTAGCAGAGGTTGTCACTGCTTTTCTGGTATTGGGAAGCATCATTGTATATCCACATAGAGCTGAAATGCAGGCCTCCTTGGGATCAGCTTCACCTCATGGCTTCCTCCCATCGTGCATCCTTGCTCATAGTTGATCTGTGAGCCTTAAAACTTACAATTCTCATCAGAGACACCCTTCCTGACATACAAAAAAAAAGGATGTGTAACTGGAAGCACATAGTCTCCCATTAGGAGTCCCTTATGTCTGAAACCAACCCGGAAGATAGAAATGGATTCCCCCAGCCCATCCTGAAGACTCCTCCATTGGTGAGCTCCTAGATCTTATGTGTTTGAGGGGATTCTGGCCCACTGACCCTACTCAAGATGAGGTGGTACTTTGTTGAAGCTTGTGATTTGACTCCATCTACTTTCTTGGGTGGTCCCTTCAGCTGATAATTGATGTAGTGGAGAGGAGGTCAAGAAAGGTTCAGACACACGAGGCACCACACAGACTGGATAAAATCCTTAGACCTCCCAAGGAACAAGCATCATTGTGCAAAATACACCTTGGTAGACTGTCATCGTATTGGCAGCAGCTAAGAGAGAACTTGACTGATTCAGCTTTCTAGCCATGCTACCAACAAGGAATTCCAGGTGATGTATTGTAGGTTGGGGAAGTGGGCATATGCTTTGGGCACTTTTACCTTGAGGACCCTGAACTATGTTACCCTTATGAATAGATTCCAGAGAGTCTAGCTGAGCAAGCACTAGACACTCTGAAACTTCCCCTGACATCAGAGTCTATTAAGCAATTAGAAGCAACCCTGGCAACCATGTCAAATATTACCAACTTCTTCATGCAACTCATGCACAATGCAACAGATGGAGTGGCCGGAGCATGTGTGGTGATGAGCTGTTAAGTGTGACTGATCCTGTGTGTCCACTTCAGGGCACCCCCTGTGATGGATCTTCACTGTTTGGTTCATCAGTGAAGAAAAGAATAGAGAAGTGCGAATAGGACAGCAAGGCTTTCTCTGCCATTGGAAAGAAGTTTGAAGTTCCTTAAAGAGCATACAGTAGAAACTAGGAGGAACACCTTCACTGTGGCTCGTTAAGTTGAGACCTCAACAGTATGAACATTTTCTTACAGGGGTGGTCCCAGCAGATACAGCTCTTTCAGTGGATGCAGGCCCAACGCTGGAGGTGGTCTGCAAAATCGGGGATATTGTGACCTCTTTTCATACAGGTAGCCACGTTGTCTTTGAGGGGCTGCCAGACTGCTCCCCTGTGGATGCACTTTGGGGTTATCTGCCCCTTTACTCAACAGGATGGCAGGCTATCACACAGGACAAATGGGTCAAAGGGGTTAATACACAGAGGCTATTCATTACTATTTTTTATGATGACATCCCCAAGCACAGTACAACCACTGCCAGATGTCTGATCTAATCAGCCTAAGGCAGCAGTAAAAAAAGATTAATGAATTTATCTTCAAAAGAGCCATCCAGGATGTTTCACCAGACCAGAGAGAGTTGGGTTTTTATTCCAGTTACTTTTTGGTTCCAAGGAAGAATCGGGACGTCAGCCCTTTAAACAAATGTGTATAAAAACAGTTTATAATGATCATGATGCAGTTAATTCTGCCCTGTCTCAAGGAAAACGACTGGATCTAAAACATGCTTACCTTCTCATCAGATTTGCAGTAGAGTCAAGGAGGTTCTTTTACTGCTGGATAGGAGACGATCATTACAAATTCTGAGCCTTATTCTTTGGTGTCACCACAGCCCCCGGGGTGTTTAACAAATGCATGGCTGTCTTAGATGGCCCATCTATGTCTCCAAGGATACAGATTCTTCCTTTATCTTGAGCGTCTCCTAGCTGCCCCCCTCAAAGGAGTATGCATACATTTCCAAAAGTCAAACCTTCATCAAGCTCAGAGGATTATTTTCTTAATCTGTCATCTGGACACTTCTTTGTCCAAAGTTTTTCAACCAATTGACAGCATTCAGTCCTTGAAACAAACAGTGAAAACTCTACTTCAGACTTCTTCCCCCATGGCAGCTTTAGTTATCAGAGTGTTGGGGCTGATGTAATCATTAATTCTAGTGGTACAGTTTGCACTCTACCCTGTAAGGATTCTTCAGTGGCTCCTTCATGCGTTGTGGTCTCAATGTGTACATTCTTTATCCAGACTGATTATCATAACCAATTCCTAAACAAAGCCTTTACAGTGATGGCTGGATTTTCTGATGGTCTACTACTTCTGCCATCTCTAGTGGTAGTTGTGACCATGGACACATCCTCCCCCCTGGCAGAGGGGCATTGCAGTGGGAAGATAGCCCAAGGTCTCTGGATGGACAGAAGCCAACATTCATGTCAGTGTCCTAGAGTTGAGGGTGAACCTTTTTATGTTGCACAAACATTTGGATTATCCTCCTCTGGGTGTGATTCTATCCAAACAGACAGCAGGACAGTAGTTTGGTATATTAAACGAGAAGGAACAAGATCCTACCCCTTATGTGAGGAAGCATTGAGTGTTTGGTAGTGGGCAGTTACCTTGTACAACTTTCCCACAGCAACACACATCCTGGGAGTTCTTAGTTGTCTTACAAACAAGCTCAGTAGATCCCTTCATATGCCTCACAAATGATCCCTTAAACCAGCAAGAGATGACTAGATTTTCAGTCACTGGGGGTGTTTCCTGCTGCAGCCCATTTTCCACCCCATGCAACAGCAAGTGCAGTAGTTACTTTGCCATGATCCCTCCCTCAGGGACATTCACAGAAGGATACTATATCCCAGCAATGGCTCCCGATCTTCCTTATGCCTTCTCACTCTTGCCCCTAATCCCTAGTTCATGCTGAAAGTGATAAAGTGCAAAGTCTCATCTTGAGGTTGTCTGTCCCTTTACCCATGGTCTCATCTGAGGGCACCCCCCCCCCACCTTGGTTCTGGATCCGGAGTAGGTTCTTCTCTCACAACACTGTGGGAAGCCTCATCTTAACCTGCAAAACCTGAAACTAACTGCTTGGTTTCTCAAATTCCAGTAATAGCTAGTGACAAGTCTGACTTCGGAGGTGGTCAGGATCTTAACAGCCTCCCAGCAGCAGTTTACTGGAAAGACCTTCCATGGTAAATAGAAGAGGTTCATGTTGTGAGCCTCCTTTTAAACTGTCGATCCCTTCTTGCCTCCAGTTGCAGACATTCTCCACTTTCTAGCTGGCTTATTCGACTCCAGGTATGTTCTTCCCACAGTGAAAGTATAACCAGCAGCAGTCTCTGATTTTCATGTAGGCCATGAGGAATGCTTTCTCGCCTCGCATAAACATTGTAAAACCTTTCTCAGAGGAACCTTTTTGCTCAGATCTCCCATCAGAGAGTTGGTTCCCCCTTGGAATGTAAATCTAGTTCTAGATGTTTACTCACTGAAGAAGGCTATTACAGCCAAAACCGGTTTGGGGGCAGGTAGTTGGGTTTATTTCCCTCTACCTTGTTATGTCATTTTTATTATTTAAATAATATTGTGGATTTCCACCTTTACTGCTGGCTTTACTAATGTGTAGAAATTTTAAGCAAACATCCATTTGAACCAGCTGCTTCTGCCTCATTGAAGTTTCTTTTCTGGAAGTATGACTTTTTGGCAACTATTACTTAATCTGGAAGGGTTTTGAAGCTTTTAGGTGTTTTTGTTATCAGCCCCTCCTTCCCAAGGTATCTTCTGAATCAACCATGTAGAAACCCAATCAAGTCCCCCCCCAAGTCATTCAAACAAAGGAAAGTACATTCTCCATACTTTGGATGTGCATAGACAATTACAGTTTTACCTTAACAGAACCAAAACATTTCAGAAAGATTCACAAGTAACTGTTTTCTTTGGATCTAACAAGTTAGGACAAAAAGTTTCTAAGGTTACCCTTTCTAGGTGGCTCTCAGAACGAATTACTTCATTTTATCCTCAAGCAGACCTTTACCAAGCAAACATAGAGCTAATTTATCCAGGGCAGTAGCAACTTCTTCGGCCTTCTTCAGTTGTTTCTGAATAGATGATAATAGTGCAACTGCTATTTGGTCTTTCATGTGAGCATTCTTTAACACTACAAGTTGGATTACATTTCCAGGTCTAGGGCATCTTTTGCTGCCCTTATTCTGAAAGGCCTTCTGTTATGATGCTGTCCAGGGTGTTGTGTAGCTTTGGATTCTGACCCACAGGTCAGATCAGATAGACTGAATAACTAGGATATGAAAATTATATACTTCATAACACTAGATTCTTTCCTTCATGTCTATCAGGTATGATAACGCACCCTTCTTTCCCTTTCCTTGCACTTATAAAGCTTGAATAATTTGTACATTTCCTTGATAGTTTAAAGTAAAGGAATGCTTATTCTACCCATACGAGATTTGAGGTAACTGGGAACACTAATGTGCCATGGAAGTTACAAATTCATAAAGGAGTTCAAGGGTGGAGCATTTAGTGCTGCTGAGTTGGATCCAACAAGATACTTGAAAATGCACCAGCTGTATTGGACCAACATGAATGAAAGGCTGTAGTGTTATGATAAGTGCATAAATTTTGTTTTTATTTACTCAGCTGTACTTTATTCTTGAAGCAGCAAAGAGAGGGAGCAGATATCCAGCCCATAGCCCACCAGTTCCTTCACTGACTTACACAGGGTGTTGAGGAGAGGACATAAAATTTATAAAGCCAACAAAGAGAGAAGAGTCTTATGCAGTACATTTCAAATAAATGTAAACATTTCTGCTTCATCAGGTGGTAGCCAGCCACTGCTATATTTATTCTAGATTGTTAAACAGTAGAAAAGCTAGGTGACTTGCTTGCTTTTCAGGTTATGAAAAACCCAGTCCCATCTGACCTTGCTTTCTTTGCAAAATCCAGTGGCTCTACCAGCAGCCACACTAGAGACCTAAGTCTACGTCAACAAATAAACAAGACTCATTGGAACAACATGTTCTTAACTTAAGTAATTTCTTGCCTATGAAATAAGTGACCATTACAGGTCAAGTAAAGCTATACATCTGAAGTAGTTTGCTTCATTTGGTCTTCAACCTGTGGGAATACGGATCCATATCGGATCCGAGCTGGCAAATGTTAGTAGCATAAGCTCCAGACTCCTCCCCTTACCCATAATACACCTCCACTGCCTTCCATCACCAGATCTCATTCGCCGCGATTTGTAATACATCGTATCTCCAGAGCTCCAGCTAGCAGTGGGTGATTTCTTACTGTAAGTGTTCAAAACTTCTGTTCTTTTAGCCGTTTCAGGTTAGTGTAGGTACCCTAACAGTCCTGCTAGATTTGGGAGGGAAATGCTATTAAGTGCTTGAATAGAAGGAAGCAATGGTTTCAGTGTGTCTACTTTTAAGGTGTATGCTTGGCTAGGCATCTTATGGTTCTTGTGATCACTTGCCTAGTGTTGTTCCATTATTCCTAACGTGTCTTTTTGTTGTTCAAGTCTGGTTCTACAGTTTGTCATGTTGCACTCAAACTGTGCAAGCTGCACTAATTGCTGGTTGATCTTGGAGTTTCCTTTCAGATTAAGTAACAGGTGCTCCAAAGCCCTGCATGGACAAATATTGAGAAACAACAGGAATTTGTGTCCTTACTTCTCAACAGATCCAAAAGGGTATGCTGAACTCTCAGACCTGGAGCATAGATATGAGCCTGATCCTTTGCTGTGTGTGCTTTTATGTAATGTACATTATTTTAAGTATATTTTATGCACATTTTAATTTTATGTAAATTGTTCCCCATTCAGAAATGTGCCGAATATGTAAATATTATCAGTTGCACACAACATAAGCAATTTACAAATTGTCCTCACGTGCTTGGCACTTCTACATCACCTCACTGTGGAATAACATGTTTTTGTAATACAGATTTAACACTGATAAATTTGTATAATATCCTTAGTGCAAAGTGAAGATCATATGGCTACAGTCCTAGCTGTGCTGTTTCAGTATACCTTGAGTATTTCCCATGGCTACAGTCCTAGCTGTACTGTTAGTGTGCTGGGGCTATGTTCTGTGACTACAGTCCCAGCTGTGCTGTTACAGTGTATTGGTACCATGTTTTGTTTCTACAGTTCTAGCTGTGCTGTTACAGGATACTGGGACCATGTCCTGTGGATGCAGCCGTAGGTGTGCTGGGCTGTTAGTGTATCAGAAGTATGTCCTGCGGCTATAGTCCCAGCTGTGCTGTTACAGTATACAGTGAGTATGTCATGTGGCTGCAGCCCCAGCTGTGCTGTTAGTGTGCTGGAACCATGTTTTGTGTCTACAGTTCTAGCTGTGCTGTTACAGTGTTCTGGGACCATGTGCTGGGCTGTTAGTGTTACCAGAAGTATGTCCTGTGGCTATAGTCCCAGCTGTGCTGTTACACTATACAGTGAGCATGTCCTGTGGCTGTAGCCCTAGCTGTGCTGTGCTTTTTAGCATACCAGGAACATGCCCTGTGGCTACACTCCCAGCTGTGCTGTTACAGTATACTGGGAGCATGCCACTTCTGTATTTAGCAAAAACACTCCAGTAATAAAGCTTGTTGAAGTACCAGTTCATTGAAAGAGGTCACTGTGGTCTGTGTGGTTTGGGTTTTGCCTTTGCCCTGAGGTTCATCAGCCTCCGAGTTGATTATATTAAACCCTCTTCATGGAGTGCATGTGCGGGCTTATTGAAAAGCAAGCAGTGTTTTGATAGAGTAGCATTTAATGGAATTGCTTTCCATGAAATGACATGGACTTGTGGTATACTTGTTAGTGATTTCTCTGCAGTCATGTCGGGCATCATTTCTTGCTTGTACTTACTAGAGTTTTCCATTTAAGCCCCACACTCCACAGATGGGAGTAAAGGCATAGCAAAGGAAATGCCACTATAATTTGACATTTCTAAAAACAGCACACACACGGGGTGGCAGTGACTCAAGTAATGTATCTTTACTTTTTTGTTTGGGAGTGATGATATGGGGTTAAGTTAGGTTTTATTTCAAACTTGGATACTGGCTGGGTGTGGAAATTGAACAGAGAAAGAGCTAAAGATAGTTTAATTTCACAGTGTGATTAAGATTTTGTATCCCACTAGGGCAACTGCTTTTCATATTGAACTATTTGCCTGTACTTGGTTTTAAACTTTGCTCCTTATTTGTGAAAGGTGCTCATGATCGTAATGTTACTTTGTGCATGCAGTTGGCCATTTGATACATACAGTTGACTGCTGTGGTTTTTGAATCTGGCCCTGTTTTTTCTTGTGCTGATTACATCTGTTGTACTGGTTATAACAAAAAGCTGTGGAGATTTTTATTATCCTCAATTGTGTTGCTTTTACCTAATGTTATATCTGCTTTACTTTTTGATCAGCAAAGGGCAGAAGTATTCCAAGGCTGGAGTGTCCCTTCTAAAACCTGAGCGCAAACACCGGGGTGCCACAGACAGTGTGCTGAGTACAATCAAGAAACTGCCATGCCAGATCATCGGGTAAATTCATGCTGAATTTCACAAGTTATAATGATGTGTGGATTAGGCATTCAGTAATTTATACAGTCATGCTCAAGTGAGCTGTTCAGTACAGCACTGACCTGTAATGTGATTGAAAGGTGGTATTTGCTCTGATAGTACCATCTTTTCAACTTTTCTTCAGTTTGCATAGTTTACTTTTGATTTTTTTTTTACTTTAGCTAGGAAGTTCAATAACCAGAAGACTTCATTGTAGCTCATGTTACAGTTGTGTAACTTCAAGGAGATGCATTACACTGTATTCACACTTTTTGGGGGGGGGGGGGGGGGGATGCATGACCAAGGTGTGGATTCTGCTTGCTTTTGTGAATCTTGTTGATCATTGCATGAGAGCTAGGTGGACCTTTTGTGTTTAGTATTGCATTAGGAAATTATCTCAAACTTGTCTGCCATAATGTGTGGGTATCATTTTAATACATGTATAACAATATTCAATTTTGCCATCGGTTCTAGATTATTTAAGATAATAAGTAATTGCTATTAATATTATATTATTAGTGTTTCTTTTATGCAACGAAATAATTTTATTTGTTGTAAACTTTTTTGTTATTCTATCACTTAGACTTGCATGCAGTTAAACGTAAAATAAAGGAATGCTTTTTTTTTTTGTTTGTTTTTTTTGTTCTTTTTGTTTAGTATAGGACCTGTTAAAATGTGACACTGCCTTACCTGAAGTGCAGACAGTTTGTGTTCAACTGTAAGGTTAAAGTTGTTTGGTGCCCTAACAATACAGAAATGGTGCAAGTTACAAGGACAGTCTGGGAAATGGTTGGTAACTACACCCTTGAGCTCCTGCAGATTTTACTTGAAATTTTTAAGCAAATCGTATTGTTGGACTTCTACAACTTCAAAATTGGATGCATCTTAATTCCTTACACAGCTTTCTGTGAATCTCATCTTAATCTCCAATTCACATGTGGTGGACAGTTTCACATTGAGAACATGCACATTGTGTCATTTTTTTCCCTAGAGCTAGCCCTAATACTTGTAGAGCATACCTGTTAAATGTCCCTGATTCTCAATGATGACTTTGATATGGGCTCAACTGTTTGCGTTTCCACCTCTAAAATCTGTGAACTTTTTGAAAAGATAACTGGTTATAGTAAATAAGTAATGCAATCATTGTAGTTAGAGTTCTCTTACTTCAGAAAGTGCATGCAGCTCAGTTCCTCTAAGATTGCCAAGTTTCCACATCAGTTTCTGAAGTAGTACCAATATTTAAAGTGACCCTGAGCTGGGGCCTTTGTCCTAGATTATTTTTGGTTTTGCCCGTGATTTTTGTAACATTACATTAAGAGCAGTGTCCATTCCGTGTGTATTTTAATACTGCTATCAAACAAATTGGAGAAAATTGTAAAACATTTCCCACATGAAGCCGCAAAGAATGAACTTGGATACCTGATAAAAGTTAAAATTGTCCTTATTTTTGTCTGATTTCTCTCAAGGCAAAAAATTGGGGACCAGTGTAAATCAGTGTAGTAAGACCACAGAGAGGCAGCATTGTGGAGGCAAGTTTGTCCGTCGCGGTAAAGAGTGCAAAAGGTAAATAGAAGGAATCCACAAGTAATATTTTAGCTAATAATTCCTTCAGTTCTTGGCTCTGCAGTATTTTGTAATTTTTGGATAATGTCCATATGAAGGAACATTTAACCAGCCCTAATTTTTCTAGCAGTGACTAACCATTCCTGGTAGAGCTAGGTTGCTTGCTTACTGAGATTTCAAGCTGTGCCCCAAGGGGAACAGTTTCAGTGGTTCATGAGGTAGCAGAACTGCTTTAATACCAGGAAGATCCAAAAAAAAATGTTCTGTTCTTGTACTGCCGGGTTTGATTCACAGGTTCAGTCAAAGAAAAACAAATCATCATAGAAAATCAAAAGCATTTGAACTTTGCACAGCAAAAACTGGATATCATAACACCACTTCTTTGGTGTAGAGCATTAAAAACCTGACTTCATTTAGTAGCTTGATGGAGGAAGCCAGAGGATCTGAAGTCAACAGTACACTAACCAAATAAAAAAAAAAAATCGTTACCCTATAGATAAATTCCACTGTTAGATTCTAGGTCAATACATTACTTTTGTCTAATTATTTATGTTTATTGACATTTGTTGACTGGGAAAGTCCAACCGGATAATTTTATCTGTTTTCAGCTGAAGCCCAGAGAAAAAAGCCCCACAAATAAAATAACAGAAAGTACAGACATCACAGTACAATATACTATAAATACATACATTAATACAAATATTAATGCAGACCATTTATTTTGAGTAGTTTTACAAGTTTCTAATAAAATCCCATAGTAATATTTACAATTAAGTTTGTACTACTA
>NC_056743.1:677989939-678094939 GCF_019279795.1 Protopterus annectens | reverse complement strand
TTCCATAGCATGGGCAGTTTCTAGGTTATGAGCCTGTCACTCCAGCACTTTCTGTTGATTGTGGTAATAAGGTTGAGGTCTCTGGAGCATGTGGTGCGGAGGGATTGGGATTTCTTTAGATGTAGCATTTATAACAGAGCTGGGTCAGACATGGCTTTGTAAGTCAACCAGAGATCGCCTCTAAGTAGGCGATATGAGACAGAGAATAGCTGGAGTTTTTTGAGTCTGTCCGTATAGGACAAGTGTTTAAGGCCTAGGTTCCTCCTTGTGAGGTACTTTTGTGGCTTCTGCAGTTCTTGCAGGTGTCTAGTGAGGTACATGCCAAATGGGGCATTGTACTCGATGATTAGCCTAATGAGGGAAGAGTAGAGGGAGACAATGACCACTTTCTTCCTGGATGCAAAACTCTCAGTAATGAGATGCGTCACATAGAAGGACTTTCTGACCACAGTGGCAATGTGGTGATCAAAAGAGAGGTTGCGGTCAACTTGTGTTCCCAGATCTCTTATAATGCCGTCTCTGTTCAGTGGACTACCATCGATGTGGTAATTCATGTGAACTGGGTTTTTCCCAAAGGGGATGACTACACATTTTTTGGCATTGAGCTTAAGGCCATGGTTCTGGCACCAGTTGTTGGTCTCATTGAAGCCTTTCTGTAGGATGTCAACATCACTTGGGGAGTTAATAATGGCTCCCTACTTGCAATTGTTTATGAACTTTGTCAGCCAGAGTCCCATCGCGTTGGCTTGGACTTCTGAGAAGTAGATACCAAACAGGAGAGGACCCTGGACCGATCCCTGTGGGACTCCACTCATAACTGGTCAGAAGTCTGACTTAGAGTTAGCTACATTCACACTGTGGATTCTATCTGTGAGCCAGTTTGCAACCCACCTAGTGACAGAGGGGTTGATGCCTAGCTTAGTGAGTTTTCTATGATTCCTGAGTGTGTAACCATATCAGAGGCCTTGGCCAGATCAAGGTAAGCTGTATGAACCACCTTGCCTTCATCCACAACTTTGGTGACTGTCTCAAAGAAGTCGACCAAGTTGAGCAGGCATGGTTTACCTTTCACAAAACCAAACTGTGTGGGATCCAGAGTTTTGAGATTCCCTATATCCTTGTTTATTAGGTCCTTGATGATGAGTTCCATAACTTAGCATATCAGACTTGTCAGGCTAATGGGGCTGTAGTTCCAAGGGTCTGTAGTCGCTCGTCCTTTGTGTAGGGGGATGACTGTAGCAGTGCTCTTTTTGGTAGGGACAAAGCCTGGGGTGAGGCTGTGATTGAACAGGGCAACACAGGTGAGGTACCAGTTCACTCTGCAGTTCATGTAGAGCACAGCCAGGGATATTATCAGGTCCCATAGAAGCTGTATTCTTGGCCTTGGACAGTGTTGTTTTAACCTGTGCAACAGTAATACTGGGTGCCTGGTAATCTGCTGGTATTGTGATTGGTCCTTGTGGGGGTGGGGGTGGGGGGTAAAGTTAGCACTGAATCTGTCGGCCAGTATATTGGCAATATCTGTTGGCTTGGAGGTACCATTGTGCAGGATCTCAGAGCAAATCTGGGTATTGCCATGGAGATTATTTACATAACTATAGAAGGCCTTGTTGTTGCCTTTACTATCTGCTGCAATTCTGTTTTCATAACTAGCTTTAGAGGATTTGATGGGGGAGCTCAACTTTTTGTTGAGGCTGATAAGGGAGTTTGTCCAGTCTTGGGACTTTACCTTATTCTGCATCAGTTTCCTCCTTCTGTTGTAGAGTTTGTTTATGGCAGGGGACCACCAGTTTGGCTTCCTTTTTTTGGAGGAGAGCGCCTTAGTTCTATTGGGTATGGCTAGGTACATGCATTTATGTACGTGTTCGTACAGTGCATTGCTGTATGAGTAGGCGGTCATGCAACTATTCTCCATTTGCATGGGTGCTGTGAAGTTAGCCACCTCTGTTTTTAGGAGCACAAAGTTAGCTTTGGAGAAGTTTTTCATGGTGGTTACTTTGTGGGGGGGTGGGGTGAATGTGGATTTCCAAGATGATTAGTTTGTGGTCTGATCTAACCAGGGAGGAGTTGACTATTGGTGTAGAGCAGCGGTCGCCCATGTTAGTAATGGCCAGGTCAAGGAAGTTGCTACCTCTAGTTGGGGTAAGAACGAGCTGGTCCAGGGCATTGGAATTAATGAATTCCAGGAAACATTGGGTGAGGGTATTGGTACATGAGTAGTTTTTCCATTTAATGGAGGGGTAGTTGAAGTCGCTCAGTATGAGAGTGTCAGGTTGGGCCCTAATATTCTCCAGGGTGCTTAGGAACGTGGAGTGTAAGTCTTGAGACATGGTTGGGGACCTATCATGGCACCTTCGTGGCACCTTCTAAGTGCCCAAACATTTATTCAACTGAAGCTGAGCTGACTAAAAGGACAGGTTTGAGAATCAAGCCCTTGAGATCTTTCCTGCTTGCCCATGGAGCAAACATTTGGTCCCACAGGTGGTCCTTCTTGCATCCACAAAAAGAAAAACTTAAGCAAATGGTCTGTCACCATAGCAAGCTAACAGTTTGCATCAGCTGCAGGTGGGTGACTCTCTGTGGCTAATTGTTGCACCTCCGATAACTCATCCTTTACTCTGGATCCCTCTGGTGTAGCACCTATAGCCACTGTAGGCCAGGAATTATCCACTTTCTATGCAGCTGTTGGGGTCCTCTCAGTTGGCAAATGAAGAACCATTGTTGTCTGTCCTGGGAGAGGTAAGCGCGAAGGCTTCCCTGTTTTGTCAGCATGTTGTTCCCACTGTGCAGAAGCTGCAATTGCTGTTAACACTGCTGGCCCCATTTTTCCTGTCAAAATGGAACAGAAAACTTAACATACATCCACTCCTACTTAAATTAAATAACCTACTTCTACCAGGGCAGTGTCCACTGATGGTGTTTTCAGGAGGTTTATCTGGCTGCATTCTCAGAAACTCCTAGATGATACAAAGGAGATTTTAAATTCTTTGGATAGAGACTTTTTGCCCCCTCTGCTAGAGAGGTGATAGTGTGATGAAAGGGGTAAGTTGATACAGGGAATCTCAAGTTTTTTCAGCCCTCCTTTTCCAAATTGTTGTAAGGGATTTTATAACTCCTCATCCAAATTTGGCAAAAAAAAGGCAGCCTCAACAAAATGCAGGTGAACTGATGTTTAAGAAGAAATAACATGTGGGTACCAAAAAGAATTCAGGAACCTCCAAAACCAAGGATAGTCCAACAAGTCAGAATGACTATATATAAGGGACCCCTCCCCCACTTCCCACCCTGACGACACCATTTCACTTCCAAAAAGTCTGAATTTCCACTTTCCTGTTTGACAACTGATAGTTTCAAGCAAATGGGTTCTGGAGAGCCATCATCAAGATTATAAATAGCAGTGAGAGGAAATTCCTCCTTTTTCAGGGGGTAATGCCTCGTCTACCAGACCAGACTCTTTTATTTATTTGTTCCCCCCACTTGTGCTTCATCACATGCTGTCCCAGGGAGTGATAGAACCAGTTCCTCCCTTCCCAGGTGGGATAGTTTTTTTTCAAGGATGTTTTTAGTGCAAAAGAAAGAAAATGCTTGGCCAGTTCTGGATTTTTCTTTCCAAAACCTGTTTGTGATAGTGCCCAAGTTCAAAAGATGTCACTTCACAACCCGTTACCACTTCTTCATCATTCAAGTTTCCTGGTAAAACTAGATTTCAGAGTTGATTGTCACATCCCTTTTCATCCATATTTCAGGCATTTCTTAAGGTTTTGTGTGTCTGGATCACGTTGTCTGTTTGCTCTCTTACCCTTTGGGCTATCCACTGTACCAAGAATGTTCACAAAGTGTCTAGCTCCAGTTATACCTCATTGCAAGCCACAGGGTATGCACCTTTTTCTATATTTAGTTGTCTTGCTTATCTTTGCAGAGTCTGAAAGTGTCAGGAATCTCTGTTAGATGAGAGATCTTTTACACAAGCTGGCATTCCAAGTCTCTCACTCTTTACACAAGACTGTGTTCTTGGCTTGACATCTAAGTTCAGTTTTTCTTCCACTGGAAAAAAAATCTGTCTATATCTAGATATATTTCTAAGGGTTTCCACTCGGACTTGAGTCACTGTGAGGAATACCTCAGAACGTTTGGTCTTGTGGCATCTATGACAAAACGTGACACCCTTGACAAAACTCTACATGAGAAAGATTGTGATATGTGGTCTCTTTTTGGACTCTGCATCAACATCCTTTTATCTTTTCAAATCCCAGTGCTGGAGTAAAGCATTTGCTCACCACAGACACATTGGACATTGCCTGGAGAGCCGTTTCAAGAGGAATAAAATGCAAGGTGTGTGGGACACCAAGGACCGATGCAAGCACAGAAATGTAAATATAAAACAGATGCTTGCCCTGATCATGGCAGTCAACTGTCTGAATCATCTTTGGTCCTGGGACCACTTCAAGTTGTTACAGACAGTACTAGTCATGTAGTGCATCAGCAAGCCCGGCGAAACCAGGTTGTAGCACCTTTGCAGGCTAACCATATCAGCTTGGAATATAGCTTCAAAGCGCAGTCTCACTCTACAAGCATCCAGCATTTCCATCAGAGCAAAATTGTGTGGGAGACAAGCTGAGCAAGATGAGGGCAAACTCTCATGATTGGAAACTTGATAGGGGGTTTTCCAGGATTTGATCCCTCTGTGGGGCATTCCTCCATTAGACCTGTTTACTTCCTCTACAAACAAATCAGCTGGTAAGTATCTGCTCCAGGACTCCATAGAAGAAGACCTGGCAGACAGATGTCTTTTCTTTTCTTTGGACAGGAATGTTGCTGGATGCTTTTCCACCCTTTCCACTGATATCCAGGGTACTTCTGAAGATTCAGAAGGAATCCCCAAGATCATTGTGATGACTACTTCTAGCCCAGGCAACGATGGTTCTCTCATTGCCAGGAGTAGTTTACCACAAGCTTTCTCAGAGTGGATTTACTCTGACAAAATCAGGGGTGTTTGCACCCCAAAATCCCAGTCAACGTCAGGTGACCACCTGTTTACTGAGGATGTGCATCAGGGACTAATGGAGGCAAAAAAAACTCCTAAATTAGGAAATGGAAAACGTTTTCTAGTTGGTGCCAACAACATAACCAGCAACCATTCATGGCCAGTTGATGTCCTTTATCACTTTTGCAGTATTTTTCACTCATGGGATATTCTGCCATTGGCAGCCAGACATTCAGCTAGCATACCTAAACATTTACACCTTCCAGACACCATATGTTAGACTTGTGTGCAAAGCATAAGGTGCATATGTGACATAGGAGTACTTAATCCTCAGAACTTTTTGGCAGCCAGTCCAAACACTACTTTTTGAGTTTTTTTCTGCACACAGTTCAACAAGTTGGTCCAACTACCAAGCCTTCTAAAGATAAGTGCCCCACAGGGGTTCCTTCCTTTCTTTTTCTCTTCATTTTATTTTAGTTTACATGTCATCCAGGAAGGGAAGATGTGAGTGTGGGAGGCACATTTATTTGGAGAACCAGTGCTTGAAGCTTTTAGCTCAGAATTACATGGTCAAATCCACCCTCCCTGATGTTCAGGTGCCACTTAAGGAAAAAAGCTAAAAAGGCATTTTCTGATCTTGCTGCTGCTGTCCGGCTTCCGCAAGGTATCGCCATTGGGTTGGATGAACCCAAGGACAGTTCAATATCACTGTCTGCTCTGTCTGCCCCAACCCTATTGGAGGCCATTACTGAGCTGTTTACCTGCATGTCCACTGAGGCTATGCCTACATCCACTGCAGATTTGGAGGGGTAACCCCGATTGATTATATTGGCGGGGCCTGTAGGATTCCTAAAATACTTGTTAGGGAAGAGGTGCCTGAAACCCTCATTGAATTAAGCAGAAGTCCTAGATGTATTAAAGCTGGATGCATCATTGAAAAAGCAAAAAACTGGATATATGCTCCCTATGGCTAAGGATTCCCATAAAGAATGGTGGGATTTTACTCCTGGGCTTTTCAATATCCTTATGACTCAAAAACCCCATCAAAGATCCTGTTCCTGTTCTGTTTCCTGGTCGTCCACCCTTCCAAATGGCTTATGAATCCTGATTCCTCTGATGAAGAGTTAGACTTTGGTGAGGAGTCTTTGAAATACTCTTCTCCGATCCGCTCCCTTCTTGCTGTTGAGTCTGAAGAGTATTCATTTTTCTGTAACTCTCCTTTGAAGGAATTGTGGTTTGTGTGATGGAACACTTTAAATGACTGTTCCTAGGTTTCTGACATTCAAAAAAGGTGTGAACTCTTGCAAATGTTTTCTTTTCAGGCCCATGACTCTTCTTTCTGCCCCTAAAAAGCCAGAGAGCCTATGGAGATGTATGGGAGTGGAGGCAGTATTATAATTCTGCTACCTTGGCTTTCAGGGCTGTTGATTTCCAAACTCATAACTAGGTATGTCCTGGCTCTGTCTAAACTAGGGGGTATTCTGTCTTATTCCCGAATCAGTGGGCAAGTACTTTGCCATTTCTTTTCGGAGTTGTTCCTGGGCAGCTCATCATTCCATTAAATGCAGTTATGATGTTGCTGATGCCTACCCTAGGGCAGCTGCATCTGGATTTGTAATGAGGAGGTATTCTTCATTGTGCCTCCAGGATCTGCCAGCAGACATTAAGGCCAAATTATTAGACTCCCCCTTAGACAACCAGAATCTGTTTGGCACTGCAGCTGCTGCACAGTTGTTTAAGACCCTTCAAGATAAGGGTAAAGTTATGCAGGCTCTGAGACCAATTTTGTTTCTCCTGTCCCTATGTTCCAGAGAAATTATCCATCTAAACCTTCCTTTGTCCATAGATGGCCTTCTAGGAGTAAGAGGGTTTTTAAAAGTTTTTTTTTCCAGAAACGAACAAGGATGCACAAAATCTTCTTTGCAGGCTGGCTGTTCAGGCTTGAGATTTTGCAGTCTGCCATCACTTGGTTCTTCAGGCAGTTTAAATTTCTTCAGAGCACAATCTACTGGCAGAGTTTTTGAGCAGGTCCAGGGCAAATCCTCACGATCAGATGTTTCTCAGGGGCATGTTGCTAGCCATTCTACACCAGTGGGGTACTTCTCAAGTAGGTCTTTTTGCCTGTCATCTGAACAGACAACTTCCCTGGCTTTGTTCATGAGTGCCAAGTCCTCTGGCTTGGAAAGTGGATGCCATGTCTTTCTGTTGGAAGAGGATGTTAATGTATGCCTATCCCCTCTTTCACTTCTACAGTCCTGAGCGCTCCCTGCAAGTACGGCAGTGCAAGGCTCAACCCAGTAAGCATCCAGAAAACACAGTCAGCACTTGGAGAGAAAGAACATCCAGTGTTTATTTAGTTCATAAAATAATAGCAAGACAAACCAGTTTAGGCATAAGAACCAAAGCCTTCATCAGTGATGAAGGCTTTGGTTCTTATGCAAAAACCGGTTTGTCTTGCTATTATTTTATGAATGAAATGCTGGATTTGCTAACTCTCGAAGTGTTGGCTGTGTTTTTTGGACTCTTTCACTTCTACCAAAGGTCCTGCAAGTAGGTCATGTAGGACAGCCCCAGAATCTTTCTGGTGACTCCCTTTTGACCCAGGCAGCATTGGTTCCCCCTTCTTTCATCTGGCAAGGGAGCATTTCTCACAAGTTACCTCACAGACAGATCTTCTCAGTCAAGACAAGGATCTCTCATTCTCCTTCACTTGCCCACCCTTCATTTGGCACTTTGAGTGATAAGGTTTTGATTCTTTTTGAACAGCAGTTTTCTGAGGAAGTGCTTTGGCTTTGCAGGAGGCCAGAAACCCACTACTAGAAAATCCTATGTGACTAAATGGAAGATATTTTTTTTGGTGTCTCAAACGTGACCTGGACCTGGAGTATTTCTATGTCCTTTCATATTTGTGTGAGTTAACTCAATTCTGAATTGGCATATTCCTGTGTTAAAGTTCATTTGTCAGCCATTTCTACTTGTCTGTCTCTGAATCCACCTCTGACGTCTAGTTTTAAAGTCAAAACAATTTCTGAAAGGTCTCTCATATTTGGCTTCTAAGAAAGCCTGTTCCTCCTCATCCTTGGGACCTTAATTTTTTTCTTGAGAAATTGAATCCATCCCCTTCTGAACCAGCAGTTTCCTCTTCCCTATAACATTGTCCTTGAAAGAGGTGGTATTGTTGGTGGCTCTTACTTCTGCCAAGAAGGTGTCTGAACTTCAGGCACTCATGGCAGTTCCACTTTTTTTCCACAAGGACAGGGTGTCTGTTCATACCAACCCTTTTTATGCACAAGGTAGTTAATGATTTGTCCTTGAATCAGTCTGTTCATCTTCCTTTTTTCCCCTTCTCCATAGAATCCTAGTGAGAGTGTTCTTCACACCTTAGGTTTACATAGACAGCTCAGATAGTACTTAGACAAGACAAAATCATATCAGGAAATCTGAACAGCTTTTTTCTTTCCATGCCAGAAAATTGTGTGGCAGTGTCTAAGCAAACTACCCCTTCCTGGATGTCTAAGGCCATTTCTTTTTGCTATTCCTTTAATGGCAAGCAGCTTTCTTCTGTTTGTGCTAAATTCCACCAGGAAGGTGGTCTATTTTGGTGTTTTGTGTTTTTTTTTCTCAAAGGGTCTGGGTACTAGGTCCATTTTGAAAGCTGCTTTTATTGGTCTTCTGTTCACTTTTTCATACAAACATTACAAGTTGAATGTCATTTCTAGGGCCAGGCCATTTTTCATCTTTTTTGGAGGGCTGTTCTGGGGTTTCTCCTCCCATACTTTCCAGTAGCCTATTACTCTCCCAACAGTTAAGAATACTGCAACAGTGATAAGGAAAGGCATGATAACAGCTGTGCAAGATCTCACTGTAACAGTGGATGTCCTACTTCCCTCCTTCCTAACCTCTGTTACTTTCTATTGTCTCCTTCTGGCTGACTGGTTTTTCTTACATCTTTTTCTCCTTCTTCCCTTCCTGGATGTACATGTTATTGTTTTCTTCTGGCGTTTCTCTGGTTGTACTGGTTCATTTTAGATGTCTTTCTGTTTGACTGACTGTTGCATCTTTCTTCACTGAAGGGATCTCCTGCCAAGGATAGCCCAACATTTGCCCAGTTTACCAAAGCCTTCAGATCATATAGGCATGGTCCATCACACGTGTACTCCCCACTTTGGGCATAGGGCATAAAGGTGATATAGGGACGCAATTACCTAGAACTTCTTTGCCACCAGTCTGAGTGCCATTTTTGAACTTTGTCACCATTTTGAGTGCCATTGTCAAACGTTGGTCTGAACACCCTTTGCTGTGCTGGTTACCAAGCCATTTCAGATAGGTGCTCCATTGGAGTTTCTTTGTGTTTTTCTTTTCTTTCTTTTCTTTGTTCACCTGGGGTTCATGTTATCCAAAAAGGGAAAATTTCAGTGTGGGAGGCAGAATCCTCATAAACACCATCAAGGCCAGTGTCTCTCTCTCTCTTTTTTGCTTAGATATGTCACATGACCATATGCAGTGCAGTACACTATATTTTTCAAGTGTTTGTTCCTAAGACCCTTTGTAGTCATTTATCGTTTCTGTTCATATATCTGGAAAGCCAGTGCCTTAATTTGTTGGCTTGGAGTGCTATGGATGAATCTTCCCACAAGAAGTCTAGGCCTGATCCTGTTGCTGTCCAGCCTCCAAAAAAAAAAAAAAACGAAAAAATGCCACTGCGGTAAGCTGTGCTCAATAAGTCCAAGTAAACAAGAAAATAAAAAAGAACACAGATACGTTCAACTGTTTTAATATAACAATAAAATAAAGTGCAGCAAAGGAAGGGGAAACCCGAAAGCTTTGCTGCACTTTATTTTATTGCTTATATTAAAACAGTTGAACGTATTTGTATTCTTTTTTATTTTTCTATCCAGCCTCCACCAGATGTCTGTCTAGAAGCAAGTGATAGCCCTGAAGACTGTCTAGTGCTTAAGTTGGATTCCTGTGCCATGACCTCTTTGGATGCTGGCATGGATCCAAAGACTCGTAGGTCCTCTGAGGCTTTACTAAAGTCTGCTCTGGACATTGAGGGGGAACCGCAGTTTATTATTTGAGTGGCCTAGGAGAATTCCTCAAAATTTAGTCCAGGAAGAGGTTTCCAGTACTCTTATTAATCTCGCCAAGGGTCTGAATTGCCTAGGGTTGTTGGGGTAGACATCTCCCCTTAAGAACAAACAAAAGTTGAAGCATACAACCCCACTTTCTAGAGATCCTGAACATAAATGGCAAAATTTTACACAAGGTTTGTCCAATGTCTTGATGGCCTTGAAGCCTCCCCAGGGGTATCGGTCCTTGCTCCTCATTGGTTTTCTGCACCCTGTTCAGAGGGCAAGGGAACCGGATTCCTCTGAAGACTTGGATTCTGGAAAATAATCCCTAGCTTACTACTCACAAATTCCTCCTCTAGATTATGGTTCAGAGGAAGATTTTTTTTGAGCTTGGATTCCCCTTTTGAAGAATTATCCTTTGGGGGTACTGTAGCTCTCATAAGAGTATTTTAAATGGGACTGTTCCCAGGTCTCTGACTTTCAAAAAAGATACTATGAGATTTTACAGCTGGAAAAACAAGAAGTCATCTGCATTTCCTCCTGTTTTGGCAGCTGTCTTGGACACCTTTTTTGCTGCTGCTTTAGTTCCAAACTCTCTGCTTCCTGCCCTTAAGAAACCTGATAGTTTCTACTAAGTGCTTGAAGATTGCATGTTTTTGTTCATGTCCTTCTGCTGATCCTTCTATAGTTTCAGTCTCTACAGATAAGTCCTCTAAACTTTTGCTATCCTCCAAGAACTTTCTTTCAGATAAGGATAGCAAGGCTATGGAGAGATTGGTAAGAAGGTGTACACTGCTGCCACCTTGTTTTTCAGGCTATTAATTATCAAACCCATACAACCAGGTATGTCTTGAGGCAGTTAAGGTTGTATCTGATCTTCTGATTCTGAAGGGAAAACTTCAGCTCTTTCCCTGCAAGTGTCCACTTCCCAGGTTGCTTGTCACTCCAGCAAATGCAGCTATGATGTTGCTGCTGCTACCTGTTCCATGACTGCTTCCTTTGGTTCTGTTCTGAGGCGTTACTCTTGGCTTCATCTTCATACCTTCAGGCTTTGCCTGATGATACTAAAGCCAAGCTTTTGGATGCTCCTCTGGATAATCAAAATATTTATGGAACAGCTGCGGCTGACCTGTTCAAGTCTCTACAGGATAAAGGTAAGACTGTGTAAGAACTTAAGCATATCATAGTCTCCCTTTTCCTAAATTTCAGAAGAATTAGCCCTCAAAATTTGTCTTTGTCCACAGGTAGCCCTGTCAGCCTTCCAAAGGCATGAAGGTGTCCTAGACGTATTACTCCTGCCACGTCTACTCACTACTACAGCTCTGAAACCTTCTTTTCATAACAAACATGTCTCTGACCCCCCCCCCCCCTGCTAGCCAGGTCCCCTTGTTCCACTGCGTTTCTCTGTCCTTCCCAAATTGGCAACAGATCACCTCAGATTCTAGGGTTCTCTGGATGTATTTCATGGTGTGGAAGTCCCTTTCCCCACTTTTCAGGCATTCCACAGCCTCCTCCAGACCAACTTTCTCATGTCTCCAAATATTTTGCATTCCCTTTTGAACCAAGGCACCATGCAGCCTGTTCCATCCACCCGGGTGGGAAGGGGGTTTTACTACAGGATGGTTTTTGGTTCTTTGGAAGGAGAGGACTTGGAGGCCAATCTTGGACCTTTCTGTTCTCAACAGTTTTCTCAAGGTTACTTCTTTCAGGATGCTGTCTCTTCAAACTTTCTTTCCTATCCTTCTTCCTCAGGCCTTCTTGGTCTCACTATCTTAAGGTTGCCTGTCTTCATATCCCTATTAATCCTCTGTTCTGGAAATTGTAATGTTTCTGTTTTTCTTTTATTTTCCATTCCCTGCTTTGTGCTTTTGGCCTTTCTACTGCCCCAGTGATATTACCTAAATGCCTTGCTCCTGTCATTTGCTTTTTGTAGGCTGCAGGGGACACAGATATTCCCGTATCTGGACAACTTACTGATTTACGCTATTTTTTCCAACAGTTTCCTGCAGTATCGCCTTTTCATCACTCTTCTTTTGAAAAGTATGGGCTTCACCATCAATTTAAGAGTCAATTTACACACACAGACACAGAGACACACACACAGACACACAGAGAGACAGACACAGAGACACTACAAATATCATATTTTTCTTGGTTGCAGGAGTTAGACTATTCCAATGTTGGCTTCCCTTCATGCTGTCAAGGTTCTGTCTTTTAACAACCTTCTTCCTCTATCCTGTATCACAACCAGGAAATTTCTCAGAGTTCTGGGCTTTATGGCCTCCACCATCCACATGCTTACTTTTACCAGACTCCATGTGAGGACTCTATAATGGTACCTAAAGTTGATGTGGCTTCAACAGTGCTAACCTCTGGAATTCCCTGTTCCTCTACTCCCTTATCTCAAACTTTAGCTTCAGTTGTGGAGTCACCAAATTTCTTTCAATCCATGGCTGCCTTTTCAATTTCCAGTTTCTTCCCAAGAACTATTCACAGATTCCTCAGACCAGGGGTGGGGGTGCCTCTTGTGGCCCACTGAAGGTTCAGGGTTTCTGCTGCCCTCACCAGAGGTCAGACCTTATCAACATAAAAGAGATGAGGGCTCTGCTTCTGGCTCTACAGGCTTTTCACCCCCTTTTTCTTCCTGGCCCCCTGAAAATCTTCATGGACAATACCACTGTGATGTGGTAATATGAATAAGCATGAGGTATAGCAATAAGCAGGAGGGCTTATCTTCTTAACCAGATCCCAGGCCTGAAGAGGTAGCCTGCATTCTGTTATCAGATGAGTCTTCAGGCATTTTATATTTCTTCAAAGTACAACCTAGTGGCAGATACTCTGAGGAGGTCCGGAACACAAGCTCATGAAAGGATGCTTCACAGAGATGTGTTTCTGGATGTAGTCCATTGGTGGGGTATTCCTCAGGTAGATCTTTTTACCTCCACTCTGAACAGACAACTTTCCGTATTCTGTTTGGGAGTACCAAGTCTACTGGCTTGGAAAGTGGACACCCTCTCTTTTCCTTGAAAGGGAATGTTTCTGTATACCTTTCTCCCCTTCCTCTGTTGCCAAGAGTTCTGCACATGATCAAGCAGGACTATCCCCCCACAAAATCTTGTTAGTGACTCTCTTTTGGCCAGACAGCACTGGTTCCCCCTTCTTTTTCCTTTGACCAGGGGCAATCACCACAAATTACCTCACTGGGTGTATTTTCTCACACGAGAAAAGGGATCTGTCATTCATCCTGACCTGTCCTCAGTTCAGATGACTCTGTGGGTGATAGAGCTTTGATCTCTTTCAGGCACCTTTTTTTTCTGAGGACATAGTTTGGGTTTTGCAGGAGACCAGGAAAGGCAATACCAGAAAATCATGTACGTCTAAATGGAAATGTTTTATTTGGTGCCTTTCTCGCCATCAGGATCCCTTTTCAGTGGGTGTCCCCTTTGTTCTGTCTTATTTGTCTGATCTGCTCCATACTGGCTTGGCATATTTTTCAGTTAAAGCTCACCTGTCATCGATCTTTGCAGTCTGCCTTTGACCTCTTGGTTTGAGGTCAAGTGATTGCTTAAATGTGTCCATATCAGGCTCTCGGGAAAGCCTGCTCCTCCTTCTTGGAACTTCAAATTTGTACTTGAAAAATTGAATTGGGCCCCTTTTGAACCTACTAGTTCAGTTTCCTTACAACATTGTTGGCTCTCACTTTAGCCAAGAGAGTGTCAGAACTTCAGGCTCTTATGGTTATTGCTCATTCATTCATTCATTCATTCATTCATTCATTCATTCATTTATTTAATTTATTTGCAGAGACAGGGTGTCTCTTCATTACTAATCCTCCTTTTATGTCCAGGATGGTTAATGAGCTATCACTTAATCAGTCTATTCAACTTCCTTTCTTTTTTCTTCTCTGCAGACTGCCAATGAGAAGATTCTGTACACCTTGGATCTGCATGGATAGCTCAGGTGGTATTTAGATAAAACAAAGGTTATTCACAAGTTTGAACAGCTTTTGGTTTTCTTTCATCCCAGGGCATTGAGTTTTGGCTGTTTCCAAACAAACCATTTCCTCCTGGATTTCTAAGGTCACAGGGGCTGCTGCTTGGTCCTCTGTTCATACCTTCACTAAGCATTATAAACTGGATGTTATTGCCAGGGCAGGTTTTGCTAGGGTTATTCTGCATGGGTTTGTAGAGAGTTCTTCTGTGCCTCCGTCCTAACAACATTCTTCCTAGCTGTTGTACTCTTGCTTTAGTGACAAATACTGCAACAGTGATCTGGAAGGACACAGTACAGTTGTGTAAAATCTAAAATCTTACCTTAACAGTAGATGTCCTTCTCTTCACTGTTGCAGTATTCAGTCCATCCTTCCTTCCCCCTCTTTGCTAGCTCTTGCCCATGTGTTTTGTTGTCCTGCTAGCCAGAGGGCTCTCTCTTTGCTTTTTCTCTGAACTTTTTTCTTCTGGATGTGCATGTTCTCTTTTGATCTTGGGAGTCTTCTGTTGCTCCTGGGGCAATTCACTACTGAGTAATTGTGTTCCTAGTTCACCTTTATGCCCTATGCCCAATGTGGAAAACTTATATGTGACATGTGGTGCCTGTAGCAACTAAAAGCTTTGGTATACTAGCTGGATGTTGGGCTATCCTTGGCAGGAGATCCCTTCAATGAGGAATACTGCAACAGTGAAGAGAAGAACATCTACTGTTATGGTAGAACATCTACTGTTCTGGTAAGATTTTACACAATTGTACTTTCTGAGGATTAGACCCTCGTATGTACCTTACAGCGTGTATATTATGCAAGTCATACATCTAATGTACAGCATGTGGAAAATGTAAAGGCTTTGGTAAAAATAAAATAAGTATGCTAGACAGACATTTGTCTATCCTTGGCAGGATATCTCAGTAGAAAAATACAGCAACTGTGAGGTTAGGGCACTTACTGTTATGTTAAGATCTTGTACAATTGTATTTCTGGTTTTACAATATTTGTATGACTTGCAATCCTATGGCCTTCCTTACTCCTCTATCAAGGTTTATTTATTGGCCATTTCAGTATGTCTGACTATGGATCCTCCTCTTTCAATACATTCTCATTTCAACCTGTTTTTGAAAAGGTGTTAAAGAAATTAACATTTGCTCCATTTGAACCAGTTAATCTGGCTGACGTGAGATTTTTAACATGGAAAGCAGGTTTACTGATTGCTCTGGTCTCTCCTAGAATGGCATCCGACTTGGCAAGTTCTTATGGTGACCACCCAGTCTCATTTTCCACGGGTACAGGGTTTCTTTGAGAACTAATCCTTCTTTTATGCCTAAATGGTATCCAAGTTTACTTTAAGCCTAAACTATCAATCTTACTGTTTTCTTTTCCGAACCTGTAAATGAGGGAGAAGGGGTACTCCATACCTTGAATGTCCAGACAACTAGAGCTAAATCTTTCAAATATTTGGATCAGTTTATTTCTTTGAAGGTAAAAAGAAAGGACAACCTGTGTCAAAGCAGATTGTTTCCAAATGGTTGTCTCAGGCTATTACCTTTTATACTCATATACTCACCATAACAAAACTTATTCCCAGCAGGATCAAGGCCCACTCTACCAGGATCTTGGTTTCAGCTGTGTTTTTTTGCAAAGTGTTGGATTCTAGAAGTATTGTAGTAGCAGCAACTTGGTTCTCTATACATACTTTTGCATGACATTATAAGCTTGATTCCTTCAATAGGTCTACATCAGATTTCCCTAGGGCCATTTTCCAGGGTCTCCTGGACCATTCTACCTCCCAAAACTTGTAATGCACGGTAATCCACCCATATAGCTTAGGCTTTTGCAGCAGTGATCAGTATGAAGAGCATAATACAGGTGTGTAAGTAAACTTAGCATAACAGTAGATCGAATGATTACTGCTGCAGTTGCTGCTCCCTCCACCCCCCCCCTTTTTTTTGGTGTGTTTATACCAGGGTTCTTGTTTTATTTATTTATTTATTTACTTATTTTTGTTCCTAGCATTGTCTTTTCAGGGTCCCTCTCTGTTAGCATGAAAGAGTTGAAGGGCTTGGTACCAAAACTTTTCTTTTTAGTCAGCTCACCTTGAGCTGACTAATGGTTTGGGCGCATGGAAGTTGCTCTGAAGCTTCGGAAGCTGGCCGGCTTTCATATCTTATGCAGGATATAAACCATATAGCTTAGGCTACTGTAGCAGTAATCATTCGAACATCTACTATTACTGTAAGTTTATTTACACATCTGTACATTCTTTTATTTGTGGAGCTTTTCTCTCCAGGCCTCATCTGAAATGGATAAAATGTATCTGGTTGAGCTTTCCCAGTTAGAAAATGTCATTTAAGTAAGTAAATTAAGAGTGCTCCTTTAGCAGTCCTCATGGAACTGTCATTTTGGCTACCAATTCTTCAATGCTTGCTATATAAGTCCCTTGTTGCAAGACTGTCTCGACTATACATATATTTTCCTTGGAAAACATTGTGTTATTCAGCCTGAATTATGTTTTTTTAGGAAGCGTTTTATTTTAGAACTGTTGCATTTCTAAGGAAGTGTTGTATGTAAATACTTGACTAAAATTTTAGTTGAGTATTTTGCATTTGTGTTTGTGTCAGGGTTATATGCTTCTAGGTGTTGTCCGTGGTTTATTGATATCTGTATCACTTGTTCTGTACCTTACATGTTAACAACTTGTTCAAGCTCTCGACTTTGAAACTTTAAGGTCTCTTTCTCACCTTACTTATGGTGCAACTATTGGTTTCTCCATTTAACTTCCATTGTCCACAAGAAGAAGAAGAAGAAATTTGTCTGGAGGCCTTGGGTGTCAGGCCGGCTCCTGTTGTACCTCATTTGCTGGTAGTTGACTCCATTGTGGTCACTCATTGTTCCTCAGACTGCCCTTCTTTTTCCCCTGGTACCCTTGGGTAGCAGATGCAGCCGTCAAAGATCAGGGCACAGTTTTGTCCTCTGCAGCTGGTAAGGATTCCTTTGGTGGGCAAGAGAGAATCATCTTGGGTGAAGGATGTTTAATATTATGAAAACTGCTGCAAAAGCCTTAGTTATATAGGATGTATCCTGCAAAGAATACAACAGCCATCTATTTTCCAAAGCTTTAAGGGGACTTTTGGTGGCAGGAAATTTCCGAAAGGCTTGATGCCCAAACCACTGTTTTCATCAACTCAGCTACAACTGAATAACCGTTTGGGCTCCAAGCCTTAGGAGTTTTCCTGCCACTAACAAGCACTTCTTTTGTGGGTTTTCAGGGATTGACAGTTTGTTGGTGCTTTCCATTGCTGGGTAGATGAATTCTCTTTGGGGGGGGGTACAGCCTTTCACACTTTTTTATGACAGAAACTAAATTTTTTCTCTGAAAATATAAATTGTAAGCTAGGAAAAATGTGTAAATGAAGCTGATAGTACAACTACTACTGACTCATTTGCACTTGACTTCTCATCTTCACGTGTTATTGTATTTTTCCTCATTGGATGTTCATTTCCTTGATTATTCAGTCTCTAAACGGAGGCAGACTTTTTTTTTCTATACTAATGCTGGCATTGCTGATGCTACTCTGAGACGAGCTAAAAAGAAATTGCAGATGAAAGTTTACATACTTTCTAAATTGCTGTATGTTTTGGTGACATTGTTTAGAAGACAATGATAACAGGCTCCCTACATTTCTTTTAATGATACTCTTTTGAGTAAGTGCCTCCTTCTCCAGTGAGACAGTGAAGAGTAGGCGATGTCAGAGGCATCAACAGTCAAATAACCTCTCACCAAGGTCGATGTCTTAACTTCTAGGAATGTGTTTTAGAACATTTGCCCTAATGTACATGCTGAAATGTAAACGTATTCCTTTTTTACCATGGTGATAATGTGAAGACTTCAGAGCTTTTTCAGAGTGGCAGTAAATTCCACTGAGCAGTCATTCCGTAAAGGCAGCTACCAGCAGATGTCCATTTGAAATTGCAAATTACAACCCCTTCTTCAGATCAGATGCATATCAGATAGTTACACTTTTTGTGTTGCAGACTCACATTAGCATATTTCATTGGTATTACAGTAGTACAAAGACATGCGTCTGGAGTGTTTCTCCCTGGGCTCCGCTGAAAATTGGCTTCGTTCCAAGTCAGACTTTTCCCAGTAAACTGATTTTAAATAAATAAATATTAGCATTAAATAAATAAATATCAGAGTTAAATAAATAAATATTAGAATAAAGCTCAGACTGGAGTGCTGACATTTCCCCTTCACATTTGTTGACTAATTTCTTTTTATACTTTAGAAGAAAAATCTGTTTGCATAGCAGACTGCATCATCATAATGTAACCACAGCATTCCAGATGCAGAATTTTAGATGGTCTTTATTTAACATCATTATTTAATCCTATTTTAGACATTGGCATGGGTACACCATACTTCAGTAGAAGTGAAAACAAGCCATAGTTTCATGCATCATACAAGTTTAATTTTATCATTTACCATTCACTCCAGCATATTACATAAATTATTCAGTTATTGTCTTCCCTTAAATCTCCTCTTAAACATTATTCTGCATATATTTCCATTTACTTGTACATAATTTGCTCCTTTCTTTTTCTAAAGATCCCGTCTCCAGTTCTTTTATCTCCTTTACATTATACAAATCTTTGTTTATTTTTGGCTTAGATTTTGACTTCCATTTTCTGGTAGATGCTTCTTTGGCAGACATTTGCATTAAACTTGATAAGGCCTTGGTATGTCTAGGCAATTCAGATCCTTTGTCCCAGTTCAAATTAATGATTTCCTTATCTAAAACAGTTTGCTCCTCACTTCTAACAAAGTATTCTGTAGGGAATTTTTAAAATTGGCTAACTTTTCTACTTTCCCAGAAAATTGTGTTCCCCATTTCCTCTCTTTCCCACTAAACCACATGCATTTGCTATCTACCTGAGGAAAACATCTCTAGTTTGTTTGGAGTATAAAAGCACTTATTCAAACATTTCCAAGCAAAACTTCTAAACCTTCTGGACTTGTTACATACCTGGGAGCCGTACAGATGTCCTGCTGTTAATTTTAAATTGCCTTTCAGTCCTCTCTTCCTAACCTTTTCTAACCTCCTCTGATCGATTCTTATAGTTTTTGCAATATGTTATATGCCTTACTAATTAACTGCTTAACAGCTTCTGTTTTACCCTCAACTAAACGCTCTATTAGAGCTGGTCTTTCATTTAGAGCTCCCCTATCTCTTTTTCCTTGCCTCCTTGGTAAGGCAGTTTCTAACCTGTATTCCAAACTTCTGCTTAGCCTCATCCCATTCAGTTACCTTTCTCTTTCTGGTTATTTGCTCTCGATACCTTAGTTCCTTCACTAATTTTCTCCAGTAAATTTCAGCCCCCTTGCTTATTTTCTGTACCCGATTGCAATCCCCTCCCGATTGGTAAAATATCTTCTCCATTCATGTGTTCTTAGAATATTCTCTGTTGCTTTTCTAAATGTAATATTCTGCATGGTGGTGGTGGCTGTTCTTAAGGACCTGCCTCTTAATTCCTATCTTAGCTGTTAATTGTTGAGCATAGCCTTCCTCTAACATTGGCATAAATAAGTCTTCCATGCATATTTCCATTTGTGCCTTTTCTTGGTTTCCACATTCCTCTAATTTGTACAAATGTAAAATTTCCAAAATATTCCAGATACTTGTATAGGATCTCACTTGGTAGGTTCCTAAGTTTAACAACAACACCTCTTTCTACTTTCTGTTGCCAAAGTCATTGTGCTAAAAAAAACTTTGTACTTTGGAGTTATCAGAAATAATTGCTTTCTAAACTCGTGCATTTTATCCAAATGTTCCCTTATTTTTCCTTTTAGTATTTTGCAGTTGTTCATTTTCTTCTATGAGATTCCCCTCATTCTGCAATAACCCTGCAAAATAATACCATGTTTCTAAACTCCGTGTTCATTTTTGTCCCACTCACTAGCTAACCCTTAAGAAGAAATGTATTTCTTCTGTAATAAGTCTTGAATCATTTCTACTACCCATTCCTTAAGTAGGAAAACCTCAGCATCTAAAGACTCTGCATAATGAAGTAAAAATTATCATAGTTTTTATTGGTGCATTTTCTGAAGTAGTTATTGGATGTGTCAAAGCTTTTGATTAAATACACTTACTCTTATAAAATATAATCTGTATCTAGTTTAACCCGGTTATTGTACTTTGGGGAATGATATGTAAATTTTGTCAGTGTTCCTACCACTGAAGTTACATCTTCCATAGCAAATATTCTCATATTTTTCAGAAATTCATCTTTTTGCTAGATTTTCCCTTCTAGGTCCCTCCGGTACATTCTCACTATTGCAAATCTGGTTCCAGTCCCCCACGCATAAGTAATGTTTTCTGCTGAAAACGTATTTCTTCCAAAATTCTCTTAAAGTATGTAATAGCAGTTTTGGGTGGAATATAAATGCATGCCATTGTAATCCTCCTTCCCTACCATTAATGACTGATTACCACAAATCTACCATTGTAGTCTTTTTTTTTTCTTCCCCCTCCACCTCTTTTAGTACTATTGGAGCCACTCCAGCAATCAGTTTTGTTTACTCCATTTTCCTTTGTCCCTGATATTCTGCTGAATGTCCACTCTGAAATCCTTTCTTTCTCAAATTCATATGCTCATTTCTATCCAGATTCGTCTCCTGCTGCATCGCTGTTTTGCACCCTGCACTTTTTAATGTAATTCAGTATTCTTTGTTTTTTTTTCTATACCTGTAAAGCCATTTTATATTCTATGGTAATATGAACCATTGGTAGCCTTTATGATAGAAAAATATTACTCCCTGAATTGTGTCTTTTCTTTTGGATGTGTATTCCCAACTTTTAATGTACATGCACACACTGTTAGGCAGGCTGATCTCTTATGTAGTTTCTTCTGATATCAATTTTTAACCTGTGTCACAGTTCTCAAGACTTTTTTCCCATGAAAACATTCAAAAAAACTAAACAAATAGATTTTCAGAACTCTCCATCCATTTTAACTTATAACAAGCATACAGAACTATGTATATTTTCATAAACTGAAGTTTACCCCTTCAGATAGAAACTGTTGCCTTAAGTTGACAGCTGCACGTACAGGTACTACTTGTTCTGTAAACTAACTATAACCATGCTAAAGCACGTTTCAGCTTGTATTCCCATTTACACTAATTGCTATTCTTTTTATCTGTATTCCCCTCCCAGGTGTGAAGAACATGCATATTTTCAGTAAAAATTAACTTTTAGTCTGAAGAAAAAGTGCACTGGCTACCTTTAAATAAACTAAATGATGTATTGTTTTAAGTATCAAGGCTGCTGGGAGGCAACTACTTGTATAACATATTCACTTTCCACAGTTTCAAAGTTAATGTGCACTGTCAAACAATTGAGTGAAAAACTTTCAAATGTTAGATGCTCATCATTCGCAGTGTTTGTGGTATATGTGTTCTGTGCCTGCACAAGGCCACACTGGCAGCTTTCCACGGCTCAACACCCCTTCTGACTTTCTGTGACAGGGAGTTGGCCAAGCCTAATCCATGCCACAGAAATTCTGTTGTTCAGTCTTTTAGTATCGGCTACAGGAATCACACGACTGAATCTCCTTAGCAGCCTGCTCTGATGGATAACAGCTTCTACACTCCAATAAGATCCCTTTGGGAACTTCCCTTCCCCTTTAATATACTTTTGATTTCTTTCTGGTTTAATTTAAAAAATATGTGCATGTTCACTTGTTTTAATTACTTGCTGTTTTCTACTGCTAATTCCTCTGGGAATTCTAACTTTCTACTGTGTTATTTGTATTTTTAATACTGGTCTTAAGAAGTTGAGGGACTTTTGTAGAACCCTAAGCTTTTCTAGAACACCATCAAAAGACTACTACATCTAGACCAAACTATGATTTTTGTCACCATCTGCCAACATAACTTCAGACCCTGTAGTCACCCAATTCAATACACATTCCGTACACTCTGTCCTCTTCCTACTTGACAACAAATCACCCTGCAACCTTTCTATCCCAAACAGTACGAATCACCAGCAAAACTCCTAACATCTACCTCTTCTATCAAAAAACACCTTCTAAAATTAAAAAGTTCTACCCCAACTGCTGACAACTTGCCACCGGCGTATCTCACAATTGCTGCAGATGCTATCATGTAACCTGTATCTGTACTCCTAAACTGATCAATTACAGAAGGCTGCATCCTCTCCATCGGGGAAAAAAAAATCCCATTTCACATCTGTACACAAAGGAGGAACATCCACTGACCTCTGCAATTACCCACCTAAAGCCACTGCACCTCCTGTCTCTAAAATACTAGAAAAATGCATTCATTCCAAACTCCTATCCCATCTTCACAATAACAATCTCCTTTCTAACACTCAACACAGTTTTCGACCTCGCCATAGCACTGCTACAGATCTTTTCATTTTACTGAAATCATGAACTCTAATAGAAACGCCAAAAAACAGTTTCCTCCTCCTCCTTAGACGTGCGAAAAGTATTTGATACAGTTTCACACCAACGCCTGTTACAAAAACTATCCTCCCTAGGACTTTCCCATTCATCCCTTAGCTGGCATCACAGCTCTCTCACAGTCTGCAGGCTGTAAAATGGCAATGAAATCTTTCACTTTTTTTCTGCCTGCGACATTCCTTGGGGATCTGTTCTAAACCCTTTACTATTCAACATATTTACTAATAATCTTCACAAAGCTACCAAAGAAGCCTCCTTAGTTCAGTGCACAAACAGTGCCACTCTCATATGCTCTGCACTGTGTACTGCTACTGCACAAGATGACCCAGGATTCCATTTCCTTGGTTTATCCGTGGCTTAATATCTACCAGCTATTTTTAAATGCCTCAAAAACAAACTCATTACAGCCGAGTGCTCCTCCAGGCGTTTCTGCAGTTACCTCCTACTGTGCCTCTAGGCGTCAGATATTGCTTGTTCATATTTGTATTAATAATTCCAAAACCATGCTACATACAAGGTATCAAAAAATATTATCTTGAAGCATACTTGATACCAAACACAATTGTATTTGACCTCTGTCAATGAGTATTTGTTAGAACAGTTAGGTGATAGCGTCATTTTTTTAAATGCTCAAGCCACACCCACTGGGAGTTAAAGGTACACACTCAAAAGAGCTGTACTGAAGGGAATGAGGGTGCTGTTTTTACCCAAATCTCTGTCAGCACAGTAACATCCTTCAGCATCACATCAGCAGTTAGTACCACAATTGAAGTAGTTTCCAACACAAGCTTCTTGGTGTCATAATTGATAATAACTTAAAATATGATCAACACATTAGTCAAGCCATGTCCAAAAGCTGCGCTTTCTGTATAGAAACAGCCTTTCTCACTGACTGCTCTTGGAATTCTTTAGCAACATCTTGGCTTCTTTCTTCACTTTTCTTTGCAGCACACATTGTAACTAATCTTCACTCCACCTTAAAAAATAAACAAAGATATTTGCTAAAATAAAATACCTAAGCTTACATCCAACATACCAAACCATTCACACCACTGCCTAGCACTAAAGCATGTACGCAGGCTTGACCTGCCTAAATTACCTTACCTACTCCCAACTGGTTACTCCCTACAAATTTAAAGCACAAGCCCAATACCTGCCCATCACTACAAAACATCCTCTCCTCCTATGAATCTCTCCTCACCGAACAAATATCTCCTGACCAGGAAAAGTCTCATAACAGTGCAGGTGACTCACTTTACTCAGCCTATGTTGTTAAGCACTGCCACTCCACCCCACCATCTTAAAAACAAAACAGCATTACCAAACATTTCAAGCAAAATCTAAACCACCACCTAACTTTCTCATGCAATGCTCATGCTCCCATCCAGACTAAACCCACCATTTTTTATGTCTCTTCCATTGCCAGTATCTATCAATCCCCCCTGACTCTCTCATCTTGTTTTTTTTTCTCTTTCCTTCACCCCACTACTGCTTCTCCAACTAGACTTCATCTTTAATCCCTTTTTACTAATAGCACCTCCTTACCAACCTCCTGTCCTTACCCATCTACTGTTATCGCAATCTCTCCACTATCCGAACTTTTCCTATTTCCTTTTCTTGATTATTTCTGCTTATACTCTTCCACCACCTCCCCTATTTTCTGTTCCTGCTCTAGTGACTTCCTGCCTCATGTATGTGAATATACATACTATACCTGTAATATGTTAACATGTGTTTGATTTGTGCATGATAATGTAACTTCTAAATGTATATGATTTTATTTACCATTTATGTCTCAATACTACCTTCAAATTATGCTTAAAATGTTTAATTCTTTATTGTTGCTCATTGCAAAAATGTATTTTATGTGGGGCTTTTCTCCTTGGGCCTCTGCTGAAAATGGGACTTTTTGTCTAATTAGACTTTCCTGATAAACAGAAGACAATGACATTATTTTCTAAAGTGTTTTATGAGTTGCACTGGGAAACTGAAGTTCTGTAGTATCAGTTGAACACTATGGATTGTCTTCATTTTGAAGTCCTGACAGGAAGTTTTTTCTTTGTTTATTTGATAAATACTTTAGATTTAACACAACTTCAGCATTTATTGTTAAATTGCATTATTTGTATGTTCTGTGGAGATTTGTTTTGTATTTTTAATTTTCCGTGTCCTGAGTACCTTCCTTTTCGCTACCAGTTGAGTAGCTTGGGGCAAAAATAAAACTCCAGTAGTGTTGTTTTATTTTTGCCCCAAGCTACTCAACTGGTTGGTTTCATGGACTACTTTCTACAGGACTGAAAGAATGATTAATTGCTGATTGTATAAAGGTGGTGACTTGGAGAGGAAATTTTATCTGAAGAAGTTGTGGGACGAAAAAGTAAATTTGAGCTTGTCAGCGTTTATCTTGGATGTTTGTTCGTGTAATTATTAAAGTCTGTTGAGTGCTACTACCGGTTTGGAACCTTTGTGCTTTTTTCCTGTTATCTCAGAAGTGTCAATGGTAATTAAGACTCTCTGGAGTGTCAAGAAGACCTTGAACACTTATATGTCCATGTTACAGTCCATTACCAATATGTCCATGTGTCTGCTATACAGTGCAGCTGATGACGCATTCCGAGGGATTTCCTCCAGCATCCCCATCTGTCGCCATGCTTGAATGAGGCTGTGTAACTTTGCAAACTACTTTAAGGCATCCTTTATTAATGTCCACTTTGACGGCTTCTCTCTTCTTGACCAGGGTTAAGGACACATTGACAAAGAGAGAGCAGGGGGGAGCATACTGTCTGATGTGGGTTTGCTCTGCTGTCCTCAACAGACCTTTTCTAGGAACCAGAAGGGAGGAGAGGGCGTGCTTTTTTTTTTTGTCAGAAAAGCATAACAATCATTCCAGGAAGCTACTTCTATAGCATTTTTCTCTAGAGCTGCATTGCACAAGATTTGTGCGGCTGCTACCTTGGTTGGGTCCTCACACCTTTGTGTCCACTACAAATTGGACATTCGTTCTAGGTCCAGGCTTTCCTTTGGTTCCACCATATTGCACAATATTGTTCCATGAGACTTCCCTGGGTTTTTATTTGGCTGGGGACTTTGTTCCACAGGTTGAATCCAGACATAAGAGATCATCCGTTACGGTTGTGTATTTAACGTGATAGAGCTATATTGTCTGGTTCAAACCCCCAGACTCCCGCCTTTATTTTTGGTGAGTCTGTTAACCGTGGGATGACGGAGTCCGGAAGATCTTCCCCTTCTTCCTTTGCCTTTTGATTTCCTTCATTTGTTTTGCCCATGGAGTTTAGAGTATTGTCAGTTGTGGGTAGTATGAGCAAATTTGATCCGAGGTATCCTAAGGATCGAGGGATTAGGGGGACAGGAGGTGGAGCTCTATCCAGTGAATACAAATGATTAATAACACTCCAACCACAACCCTGTAGTGTAAAACAGAAATAGTAAAGACTAATAACATCCAACACCACACTGCGAGGAGATGGAAAATTTTAATAAAATAAAAAAAACTTTTAAAACAGAGGTCAGCGCTTTCACAACACAAGGTTGCTTCTTCAGACCATTCAATAAATACTGCCAAGCACAATGAATATATAGTAAAAATGATTGGATAATTTTTCAATCAAAAGCAGCAAATAATTAATCCATAAACCTTAACTTAGCAAAACTAGTGATCCTAGCTAACCTTCCTAACCAGTAATAAAACAGTGCAACATGGTCGGAATAAATAAAGTATGAACTACCTATCAAAAACACCCTAAAAGCATTATTCTGATTGGCCGGATCAGTCTGAATTGAACAACAAAGCAAGCATGAACTAAGCTGATCAAATGATTTTCATTAAAAAGAACATGCTTATTTTAATACATTGCTTGTCTAAAAGACATAAAATATCAGTAACATATGCATAACCTATTCCCAGGTTTGTCCCAAGATCATATGTTTGCAGCACAAAATCGTACTGTAGATACCATCTCTGGCTAATGTTACCAGTGAGCAGTGTTTAATATACATAACAACCAATAGGGACAATCATAATGGTTGCCTTTCCATTGGTAAGGCCATACCAGTCATCCTATCAAAGTATGGCACACTTAACCAATGGAACTGTAAGTTCCACATCAACACCCTATCAGACTAGGGTAAAAATGAACCATATTAACATATACCCTAATTTTTCTCAAAAATGTGTTGTGTTGACTCACAAATACCTGCTCATAAGTACAGTAACAATTTCTATGGCAAACAATGGCCTGTGAAGATTGGGTAGAGATGGGTGAAGGCTGCCAGCCTAGCCAAATAGAATTTGATACATAATTTTGGCAGTTGTAAATATAAATGTAAAATACAGGCTTGTTTCTTAAATGAAAAAAGCACTGTAAAGTGTTGAACTTCAAGATTATAGCAACATTGCCATCTGCTGTAAGTCGAGCATTTCAAATCTTTCTTTTGAAATTAAAATGATTTCATCACTGCCTTTGATGTTTTACAGTTTGGCTCCAGTCCGGCAAGATGAAGGCTTCCTGCCTATTGTTGTAAGGTTAAAGTTAATGACCAGAATTTACATGTGGAATGTCCTTTATTGCTCTAAGTGTAAAAGAATGTAAATGCAGTTTCTGTGTGGCCTGGGAACCAGGAAGGTGTAAAAGATGATGTAATGTTTAGCAGAACTGCAGTTTCAATTTAAACAGTGAGAACCAGAGATTATTAAGCATTTTTATCTTGATGTCCAACCTACAGCACTGCCTGTTGTCTTAAGTAAGTTATCTTAGAAGTACGTTTTCTTGTAGCAATAGCTAAGACTATAAAGATTATACCAAGTGTTTTTCTGTTATGTCAGAACTGTACTACTGAATTATTTTAAGTTTCTGTGTGATCTCTGAACTCTTGAATAGCACTGTGGTGTGTAGTAGTTTTGTCTTGCATTTTTAGTATTTATTATTAAATATTTTTAAACCCTTTTCAACTGTGGCTGGTTTATGTAGAGATAAATTAAGCTCTAGAGTACATTGCATATTTAAAGAGTTTATTGTAATAAGCCCTTCCAATAAGCCTTGATTACTTAAGTTACACTACTATTGGATAATAATATTGCACAGTAATAATTGGACACCCTTTTAAGGGCCTTTGGTAGCTGATAATTATTAGCTGGTGGTGGCAGGAATTACTACCATATAGTCTGGGTATAGGGGCACAGCTGGAGAATCTGTGTCAGCCTTTCCCAGGAGTGTCTGTGAAGTTGTATAAATACTTATCTCAAAGTGTGTATGTGTGTCAGCTACATGGGCAGGGACACGAAGCACTGGTTGGACAGAGAGGGTATTGGAGGTTAGCTTACCAGCTAGGGTGAAATCTGGACCCTATAGCTGTGCCAGTGGGGAGTCTTATTGGGGTCCTAGAGAGCAAGGGAGCAACCAGCCCCAGACTGACTGTGATCTCTGTGTGCTCTTAAGGGAAATTGCAATTTACTGTGTGTATTTGTTATCCTTTCCTCATATATGAGACATCCTATCTGGTGTTAGTGGTGAGGATTGAGGCTCTTGATTGCTGGGCCAGGGCATGGGCGTCACACGGCCAATGAGAGATGGCAAAAGATAAAGGACAACCAATAAAAAAACAATCAATGACAACTATCACAGTTGCTGTAATATTGATTAAAAACTCAAACCAAAAATATATTAAAAGTCTTACTATCCAATCTCGCTCGATCAACCTGGGGCAAAGCCAATATTATTACATGTATGGACAGTGTCCAAAAGTTATTAGCCATCAGACAGAGTCAAAGAAATGCACTCTTCCATAAGAATATCAGCAAATGCACTCTTCCATAGGAATAGCAACAAAGTGACAACTCCAAAAATGGCTCCCAACTTCCTGTTGATCACAAAGGAACAAGACAAGGAAACTGATCTATATAAAGCAAACTTACATTCGCTGCAAAAGAAAATGTTTGCTTTCGTACATTGAACAAAGATAGCCAATAAAAGATAGCAAGAGCAAGAAATAACCAATCAAGGGTGATCATCACATCTAAACTGTTATTGGTCAAAAACTACAACCCTGACACCTATCAAACTTTTAACCAAAAAAAATTAGGCAACAAGCTGTACAATCCAGGCCAGTTTATTGTTAGTGCTTTCATTCAGAAAATGCATGAACTTCTTCAGACAATGAAGATTGAAGATCTCACAGTTAAAATAATGCCATCAATTAAGACGAATTCAATAATTACAAAGGTGATTAACATAAAGAAATTTTAAAGAACCAGTGTTGTTTAATCTAATACTTAAGTATTGTATAAAAAAAATACATAATATACTTTTTAACACAAGCAACAACCTAAAATTATTGTTCCCATTACTTATTTCCCTGTATATGAATATAAACATAAATGTTTTTTAAAAATGTTATATAAAATCTTATTCAAAAAAACCAAAACAAGTGGATATCACTCGAGGCACTCCTTAAAACGGAGAACATCGATATCTGTGCAGTGACTGAGACCTGGTTCAAGGCTCCAGAGAGCACCCCTGCACTACCAGGCTATAACTCATGCCACACTTTTCGGCCATGTAACCTGGACCGGAACACCAAAGGCGGAGGTGTGTCCATATTCATTAAGGATATCCACACCTGCAGGCTAGTTGCTCAGCATAATGCAGCCGAGGTTATCCAAGTGCAACTAACTCTGGGCAAAACTGCAATCCAAATTGTAGCTTGCTATAGATCACCCACCATGCCCCAAGATTCCCACTCCTCTTTTCTTGAAATACTGGAAACTATTAGGGTTCAACCAAACACCCTAATAATGGACGATTTCAACTACTCCACCATTAACTGGGAAAACTACTCCTGTACCAAGTCCTTCACTCAATGCTTTCTGGAATTCATAATCTCCAATGCCCTGGATTAACTTATCCATACCCCCACCGGGGGCAACAATATCCTAGATCTAGCCACTCCACACCTGAAGTCAACGCCTCATTGGTCCGATCTGACCATAAGCTAATTACCCTAGATATCCACATCCTGCCCCCACACCCCATTAAGGAAACCATGGTAAAAAATTTCTCCAAAGCCAACTTCATGCTTCTTAAGACAGAATGCAGATGGACAATACAGTTACGACTACTGAAACCTACACAATTGCACTTTATAAGCACTTACATGAGTGCATGGATCGTGCTATCCCAAACAGAACCAAGAAGCTATCCTCCAAAAAAAGGAAGCCAATCGTGTGGTCCCCTGCCATAAACAAACTGTACAACAGAAGGAAGAAACTGTTGCAAAATAGAGTAAAATCCCATGAGTGGAGGACTTCCCTGGTCAGCCTCAGTAAGAAGCTGCAATCCCTGATAAAATCCTCCAAAGCTAGTTACAAAAACAAAATCGCCACTGATTCTAAAGACAACCACAAAGCATTCTATAGCTATGTCAAGAATCTCAATGGCAACACTCAGATCTGCTCTGAGTTGCAGCACAATGGCACTAAATATACAGACCCAACTGATATTGCCAACATCCTGGCAGATAGGTTCAGTGCAAACTTTACCCCCTCTCGCCCCCTAAAGAGCCCATCTCTATACCTGAAGAAAGCAAAGTTCCTGTAATCACAGCTGCACAGGTAAAAACCACACTCTCCAAACCCAAGAACAGACCATCCATGGGACCAGACAACATCCCAGGCTGCGTTTTACATGAACTGCAGAACGAACTGGCACCACACCTAAGTACCATGTTCAATCATAGCCTCGCCTCAGGCTTTGTGCCTGCTGAATGGCGCACAGCAATGGTTATCCCACTCCACAAGGGGGGAGCCACCACAGACCTCGGGAACTACCACCCCATTAGCCTGACGAGCCTGGTCTGCAAGGCTATGGAACGTATCATCATGGAACTTACAAACAAAGACATTGGTAATCTCCAAACTCTGGACCTCACCCAGTTCGGGTGTGTAAAAGGCAGATCACATCTCCTAAACTTGATAGACTTCTTTGAAGCAGTCACCAAAGCCGTAGACAAGGGTAAGGGTTCACACAGCCTATCTAGATCTTGCCAAGGCTTTCTACACCATCCCCCACTCTGGAATTATAGATAAACTCACTAAACTAGGCATAAATCCCTATGTCAGAAGATGGGTTGCCAAATGGCTCTCTGATAGAACCCACACTGTGAAAGTAGCTGACTCCAAATCTGACTTCAGACCAGCGACAAATGGAGTACCACAGGGTTCAGTCCTGTGTCCTCTCCTGTTTGGTATCTACGTCTCTGAAATACAGGCTAACACAGAAGGTCTTTGGCTAACGAAGTTCGCAGATGACTGCAAACTAGGAGCCATAATCGAAACTCCTAAGGATGTGGACATCCTACAAAAGGGCCTCACTGAGACAGATGCTTGGTGTCAAAGCCATGGCCTGAAGCTCAGTGCCAAAAAGTGCATTGTCATCCCCTTTGGTAAAAACTCTGTACCCATGAACTACAACATAGGCGGTAGTATACTTAACACTAAAAATGTGATGAGACCTTGGAACACAGGTGGACAGTAGTCTCTCCTTTGATAATCACATCACCACAGTAGTCAGGAAATCCTTCTATGTGGCACACCTCATCACAAAAGATTTCTCATCCAGAAAAGAGGTCATTGTTCCCCTCTACTCATCACTCATTAGACCCATTATAGAGTACAATGCCCCTTTTGGTATGTACCTCACAAGACATCTACAACAACTGGAAGGCCACAGAAATACCTCACAAAGAGGATTACTGGCCTCAAACAGATGCGCTATGCAGACCATCTCAAAAAACTCCAGCTTTACTCCGTCTCATATCGCCTACTCAGCAGTGATCTCTGTCTAACATACAAAGCTATGTCAAACCCAGAGCTGTTGGACATGCTGCACGTACAGAAATCCCAATCCCTCCGAGCTGCACGCTCTAGGGACCTAAACCTTGTCACCACAATAAACAGAACATGCCAGAGGGATAGATTCCTGTCCCAGAGACTTCCCATACTCTGGAATAAACTACCTATCTATATCAAACAAAGCTCCTCATTAGCACTCTTCATGAAAAATCTTGATGATTGGATGGGAAATAGGAAATTCACCCCAGGGATCACCTCTGTGGCTCTGCTCAACAGTGGCACAGGAAAATAATTTTCTTGGGTGGAAAAAGCCAGGGTACCCTTTTGGCTGGGCTTGTATAGGCCCCAGGGCCAATAGCCTAGTACCTACATGTGAACCTATATAGTAAATTCATGTAAGTATAAAAATAAATATGTGTAAATAAATGTAAACAGATTTAACTGATGAAAATTTATTCCATCAAGCTTCATCTTTGAAGAGCTTTTAATTTCAAAATGCATTTTATCGAGCAGTATTCATTAAGCCCTGGTGGAATATGTGCATATGTTTTAATTTGCCAAATGAGTTCTTGTTCTTAACGTTTTAACTCTCACGGTGCAACTCTAATGTTCTTACCTATTTGTTGTAAAACTATATAATGTAATTTATGTGTGGGGTGTTCTAAAACATGTCTTGCCAAAGCATTTGTGGTGTTACCACTACTAGTTTGATATTGGTGCTCATAAATTATTTGACCATTCTTTAGGTTTTGCCTATATAATAGCTTTGGCAGTATTGACATAAAGCAGCATGTACTACTACTGCTGTTTCACAATTAAACTTTCCATTAATGATATAGTTTTTATCATGTATGGAAACTGTATTAGTTACCATAATATGTTGACACTGCTGACATCTCCCACGCTTCCTCATCCCCCAGTTATTGAGGCAATTTGGATTATTCTCTTCCAACAAATTATTAAAGTTTAAACCTCTTCTATAAGTAGCATAAGGTCTGTCCCCCAATTTCATATTAATAGCATTATTCTCTGATATTATAGCCCAATTTTTGTTCACGATGTTCCTAATTGTATGTGCATCAATGGAAAAAGTAGTTAGAAAGTGTATTCTGACATCATAATTTCTATTTGTGTTCCCCCTATGTTCATCTAGAGAGGTGTCGCATGTTTCTTCTACATAGCCCCTACATAAAATAGGTTTAAAATGACCATTAATCCTTTTAATAAAAACTTCATCAAACAGCCGTTGGAAAAGCTCTTCTGGGTACCCCCTTTTCAGAAACATAACTTTCAATGTATCACATTCAATCAAAAAGTCTGCTTCTGATGAAACCATTTTGGCTGCCCTAACCAGTTGGCCCTTAATAACCGCCCTTTTCTGATGGAATGGGTAGCTACTACTAAAATGCAAGAAAGCATTTGAATACGTGGGTTTCCTAAAAATACTAGCCATAAATCTGTTGTTGGGTCTATCCTTAGACAGTGACACATCTAAGAAATTAATAGTCTGTATTAAACTCAAAAGTAAATTTCAGAAAGCCCGTTAACTTAGTAATATCATTAATAAAAATGTTAACTGTGTCCAAACTTCGTTTTTACATTAAAAAAAAATCGTCCTGATATCTAGTGTATCATTTTACATTTTCTTTAAAAATGGAATTCTGAAATAGAAAGCGTCTTTCCCAATATGCCATGACTGAATTTGCAAAACTACCTCCACATGGTTAGCCCATTTTTTTGCAAAAAGAATTCCTTGTCAGAAAGCATAAAATTATTGTTCAAAATTAGATCTGATAAGGGCGCATTTAAGTTACTCATGTTGATCAATACCTTTCAAAAATAGAAATTCACAAACCCATTGTATGCCAACATTAACTTAGTATGACGGTATGTAAATTCTTTATATCCACCGTCAAAAAATTATATTCACCATCAAATTCAAGAGAATTAATATCCTCTAGAAAACCCATGAATCTTTGCAGATTTGGGGTTCGCTGCCAATAAGTGGCTTCAGTTTACTGTCCACATATTTGGCACATGCGTAAGTGATGGATCTCCTGCCATCCACAATTGTCCTAAAAGGTGGCTCCATTGTATTTTTGTGGATTTTGGGAGACCCAAATAAAACTGGTATTACTTGTGCTGGCACGCATAGGTAGTTGTATGTATCTATGTCAATACTACTCTCCAAGAAGAGGTCATTTAAACTTTCGTTAATTTTCCTATGTGCACTATTTACTTAATTTAAGCTAACCTCGGAATAACAATCATTGGATAAAACATGTGACATTTTATTAATGTAGTCCATCTTGTCCATGAACACAAGGCCGCCACCTTTATCAGGCTTCATTACCCTGACATGGCAAATTTTCAACAAGTCAAGCAGTTCAAATTCATCAACTGTCATATTTCTCTTAGCTAGTCCCTCTTATTTTTTTGCCAGTAAAGACCTTATATCCATTTCGCAAATACATTCGAAAACGGCGAGGGACTCATTAATTGGTGGGTTAAATACACTTGATATACGCAGATCATTGTGTATAGTAGACCCATTCCCAAACAAAATCTCTAAGTTCATTTTCGTATATACAACTTTAAATCAGTGATAGTTCTTGCTATATCAGCTCCTCCTATCCGGTATAAAAGTTAGTCCTTTTGCCAATAATTCTACTATCTCACTGTTAATACGCATGGAGGAGAAATTATACATATTAAAGTCACCAGATAAATTAGTGATAATTTCTGGTACCTTATTTATCTCCTCCTGCGATTCTGCTTCTTCCGTTGGTATCCTCCGCTCCTCCCTTGTTTGTTGTAAGTTCTGTCGTTTGCTTTTGACTGAACTTCCTGGCAAGTAGAAGGTCCATTGTTTTGGCATTCACTAGACTGTTGTCAGTTAGCTCTTTGCAGGTTTTTTCTAGCCCTTCACTACACCGTGGAAGAGGCATTTGTATCATGCTGTCATCATTGCTCTGATCAGGTGAGCTGTGTCGGGGGCATTGCATGGTATTAGAAACTTCGCCTACACTACTGTTGTCAAGGGGACTAGAATGTAGTAAATCCAATGGGGCTAGATAGGCATTCCCATTGGAATAAGCAGTCACATCTCTCTTGATTTTTTTTTTCTTTTTAGTTTCAGCCGCTCTATTAATTATATGGTCTATGCTTGAAAAAATACGAGCATTGTCTTATTTGTACCTCTGAAAGTCTGTGTCCGTTGTGATTTGATGTTCCCAAACTTCCAACTCGCTACACAAAGTGTCAATTTGCAAGGTATATTGTGTGATAAGCAATTCCAGAAAGTCAAAACCCTGCTTATCAAATAAACAAAGTAACTCCAGGTGAAAAGGAGATTTGTTAATGAGGCTGACTGGATAACGCCATTGGCAAAGTCCTTTGGGTACAATTTTCCTTACAATCCACTCCTGGAAGTAAGAAACCTCCAGTTGTAGTTTACGGCACTAACAGTTTCTGATCAAAGCATTTCAAGTTGCTACAAATGGATATGGGCTGGGACACTTCTGTAGAATTAGCGATAGACTTAATTTCATTGGGGCTAAAGAATTGTGGAGCCCTTAGATAATCAGACAGTATAGGAATTGAATTGGATACTAGTTGTTGGATGGGATGTACGTTATTCATTGAAATGGTGTTGCCATCCGCTTTAGAAGTGGAAAGTATTCCATTATTAATGTAATTGCTCAAAGGTGATGCAGAAACTGCTGCATATGTCAAAATGTTTCTGCTTACATTTTGATTATTAGAACCAGATCCAGGAACTGTTCCACTAGTGGTTGTATTTGATGATTCCAATCTCCTGGAAAGATTATCCACTCGCTCGAGTAGTTGCTGTACCAAAAGGGCTAGATTCCCTACGATATTCACTTCCATGTTCAACTCTCCTGGTATACTAGCTCCATCTTGGGTAAAAAAGAGGCTGGGAAGTAGGTGCAGCTTCACTTGCCGTAACCAGTACTGATTACGCAAAACAAAAAACAAACTTATAACCAAAAAACAAAAATTAAGCAGCAAGCTGTACAATCCAAGCCAGTTTATTGTTAGCGCTTTCATTCAGAAAATGCATGAATTTCTTCACACAATGAAAACTCAAGAGCCCACAGTTAAAATAATGCCATCAATTAAGATGAATTCAATAATTACAAAGGTAATTAATATAGTTAAGAAATTTTAAAGAGCCAGTGTTATTTAATCTAATACTTAAAAAGTATTTTTTTATACAATACTTTTAACATAAGCAATAACCTAAAAACATTGTTCCTATTACTTATTTCCCTGTATGTATGTGTGTGTGTGTATGTATGTATATATATATATATATATATATATATATATATATATATATATATATATATATGTGTGTGTGTGTGTATATATATATATATATATATGTGTGTGTGTGTGTGTGTGTGTATATATATATATATGTATATATATATATATATATATATATATATATATTTATTTATTTATTTATTTTCCTATACATTCGTCGCAAAAGAAAATGTTTGCTTTCGTACATTGAACTAAGCCAATAAAAGATAACAGCAAGAAATAACCAATCAAGGGTGATCGTCACATCTAAACTGTTATTGGTCAAAAACTCCAACCCTGCCACCTATCAAACTTTAGCGAAAACAAACCTATAAAAATCCAAGTTGTCGGACTTCACCCAATCAGCTTGGGACTATACTGACTGTGTCAAAAGCCATCAAAGATATACCTGTGTAGCCAACAAAAAATAACAGCAAAAACATATCGTTATATATAACAACAAGGGAAGCAGCTGCTTTATTAGCAGCTCTCAGTGCCATGATGTTCAAGAACGAACAACTCAAGGGAAAGACCCATTTACGAAACACCAGCCTAAATTCAGCTTGACAGAAAACATGAACATAGAAGTTTACATCAAAGATTAAATTTCATTTGCTGAGCTCCGTATACTTAAAAGTGCTCATTGAAAACACAATTAGACCAATCAATGCTAATAATCAGACATAACGAATAGAAGTATATTTTGTCGTCCAGCATATGCCTTCATAATAGCAAGTATCCAATTCAATGCTAATAATAAATTATAATTGGAAGTGCATTATATTTCCATGAAAATATCCATTTACTTACTAATCTGTATACATGGCCAAAAAACATTACATATGACTGCTGTTTAGATATAAAAACTGCAACCAGTCAAACATTGGAGTCACTAATAGTAGCCAATTAGACACTTCTTTCCCTACTGGTAGAAAAACAACATCTGGATGTCATTCCATCTCCTCACAGTGTGGTGTTGGATGTTATTGGTGTTTACCATTTCTGTTTTACATCACTGGGTTGCGGTTGAGTATTTCTCATTTTGTATTCACTGGATATTTTCTGCACTTGAGGCAACCATGACTGAGGGACAGAGTTCTGACATGGAACTTGATTTCAACCCAGAAAGAAATGCTATAGGTTTGACACGTTCTAACATCAGTCAAGGGAAGAATCGAGTAAATGGTCTCCTGACACACCGTAACAATCCGTTACTGGTGTGTCTACCAGAGAGAGATATACATCAAGGTGAGCTTGAAGGAGTGGATACTGTGCTTTTACTGTGTGTCTACCAGAGAGATCTACATCAAGGTGAGCCTGAAGGAGTGGATACTGTGCTTTTCTATACTGAATTTAGAACTTTGGAAGATGAATTTCTTGAACTTTAAACATCTGCAGTGGCAACTGTTCGATTTTGAGGCATACCTACATCACAAATTGATTCCAAGAGGTATGCATGTTCTTATGCCAACCTTTGGTAGTGCACATCCCAAGCTACTGAAGTGATGGCAGGAGTTGAATTTAGAGACTGGCTGTAGTTACTTACGTTTGTTGAGTGACTATTTCAGCCCTGTAGAGCATTCTCTTGTTAAAAAGATACAAGAACACATAGATAAATTATGTGAACGGTTTCCAGATGAGGGTTTCCAACAAGCTTGATGACCTGGTGAATGCAGTTCGTATTAATGAGACCCATTTACGACAGATCAAGTTAAAGTTACAAAGGGACCTCGCAGACTTTGAGAGGTCATTTTTTTTTTACTGGCCATGCTCTAAGAATGTGCCTCTGAATAAGAGCAAGGAGGGAGTTGATGATGGGTCTAAAGACATCAACGGAGAACAGACTACACGTGTGTCGAGTGTTAATGCATCTATCCCCAGCAATGAAGGACCACGGAGTGTAGAAGAATCACAAACCATCAATGATGGAAAGATGTGAACCTGATGTGAGACCTAAGCAAGGAGGTAAGGAGGTCCCATGACGTCACAAGTTTTTTGTTTTTTTTAACACCTTGCCCCTACCAGTCCGGAACAAGGAGAACAGAGGATGTTCTGCCAGCAGGTCACTGAACAGGAGGGTTATAACATCAGGACGGTTCACAGAATCATTCCCTGAAAAGGATGTGGGAGAAGGACGTCGGACATTAATACACAATATTTTTAAGAGAATATTAGATAGATTTGCACTTCCCCCCTTGAAAGGGGGACTCTCTTTTGTTCCCGCAGTTTCCACTAATTTTAGTGATGTATTGCTTGATATGAGACTATTTGCGCGGAACTTACAACTTAAAACTCTATTTCCAGTGGATACAGTAGATACCTGCTTAAAGAAACCCAGTGACTTCAGTCCCACACTGACTGCTGCCTTAGACGTTTTTTTTTGTAATTCTGTTGAGCATGACTTGTAACATATTTTTCAAACTAATTGTTACAAGTCTAATTTATGTAAAGAAGTGAGAGCTTTAGAACGAAAACAGATGAGACTATCTGCATCTGCCCAGCCGATAAAAGCGGAGCAATTATCATCATGGATACTGTATTTTATAAAGCACAAGTTCTAGCTATGTTGAATGATGTTGCTACATACGAATTATTGAGTGGTGTGATCAGGATGTGATCAGGAATGTTAAATGCATCCTATTGGAATGTCTATTAGGTGGATCCATCACGGATAGTATTTATCACTTTCTCTTTGTGGAGAAACCCCTTATACCTTCATTCAGTTGCTTACGGAAAATGCATAAAGATCCGATGACACCCCCACTTAGACCTATATGGTCTGGGCGAGGATGAATCACAGAACTAATGTGCATTTTTGTAGAGAACTTTTTGAGACCGGTTGTCAATGATAATACTGTCCTCAAAGACACTAAGCAATTTTTAACAGATTTGTTTGCATTTGTAAATGATGAACCCTTGGGTGTTCAGGATCTATTACAATGGACATTTGTTCACTTTTTACAGTGATCCCCAATCAAACAGGTGTTGTAATGGTAAGAGATTTTCTCAACACATATTTCTTATGACAGCAAGCTGATTGACTTGTGTTTATTTATTGAGACCATCTTGGAAAAGTTTTCGTGTTTGACAATAAGTATTATAGACGACGCACAGTTGTAGCGATGGGGACATCATGTGCAAACAGTTACTCCAAAGCATAGTTGCACAGTGGGAGTACATGTTTTTCATAGCGTATATGCTACTCATATATGGTTTTATAGGACGTTCGTGGATAATGCCTTCCTCATTTGGAGAGGCTCTTTAGATCAGTTTCAACAATTTTTTGATTACCTGCAGCAAACTACTGATTTCTTAAGCTTTATTAAACAGGAATCTTATGATCAGATTGAATTCCTTGATGTCAAATTATTCAAAAATTATGGTAATGAGTTGACTACAAGTAGATATAGGAAGACAGTACATCGCAACCACGTCTTACGTAGAAGTAGCAATCATCCTAAACATATTTTTAGAAATATAATAAGAGGTCAAGCAATGAGGATCTCAAGGTTAAGTAGTGAAACACATGTATTTAACAGAGATATTGCCCTTATGAGGGAAGAGTTTTTGACCAGAGGTTAATGATAGATTCTGAAATAAGGACAGTGATGACATGGAGGCAAGGGAGAGCAGCACCTATTTATTCAGAACATGGACAGCATCAATCCTTGAGAGTACAAGAACATGATAAAGCAGTGTTTAGACAGGCCCCATCATTATGTATACATTACTCCACGAATGTCGATTCTATTTACAGCCATTAAAAAGCATTGGCACATTTTGACCTCTGACTTTTTTAATTTCTCCAAGTCTTTTGGGTTTCTAATACCATGACTGGAATGGACCCCATTCCCAAGTCAAAGTATGATTAAAGTTCATGAAATTAGTATTGTTTCAATCTTTGATGTCTGCCAGTAGTGCTGTTCACAGCACCCACAATGTGCCCATTAATGACTCCTTTTGCAGTTCATATGGAGTTACATGTATTGGTAGCATATCTAAATATGACTGTAAAGTCTTTTTTATAAGACACGTTGCTCTTACTACTATTGGAACTGTGTGGGTATCTTTCTTTCACATTGCTCTTGTTTCTGCCTGCAGATCCTGATATTTTATGACTTTGTGTCTGTCTGTACGCAAGGCACTGTAGTCACTGGGTGTGGCAATTTCAACGATCAATGCTACTCTTGTCTTCTTTTCTTGGACCACTATATCCAGTTTTCTAGCATCTGTCTTTTGAATGGTAATGGATGATCCCAAGTCATGCAGACTTCTTCATTTTCTGTGATGCTTTGTGGCTGATGTTTCCAGTGATTTTCGGCCACTTCAGTATCGTAATGTTTGCACAATCCCCAGTGCAACAGTCTCGCCACATTATTATGCCTTTCAATATATAGTCCTTCTGCCATTAGTATGTTGCAACCAGCAACGAGATGTGTGACCATTTCCCAAAAGCTACATTTGTCTATTTCTCCCACATGTTTAATGGACTTTATAAACCAACCTGTACGCAGCCCACTATCTTGGGCCGCCAATATTAACCTTTCATCCCTTGGTTTGAATTTGCCTCTCCTTAACCATTCCTGTGTTCGTTCCTGATCAACATGAGGTTCTTCCAGAAGTTTTCTATACTTGTGACTACTATGCTTTTTTCCACATTTCTTGCTTTCTAATCTGATCCTTCACCTTATATTCTTTTTGTTTTTTGGCACATTCAGTTGCTGCCTGATTTTTATCTACTTCTGGTTTGATTTCCATTCATGCTTGATGCCGATAAGCTTCTGCTAGACTAAGTAGAGAAGTCATCTTAGATTATTTTCCTCATTTTTCAGAACTTTCACTACGTTTGGGTCTTATGAGGTCAGCAGGTATGTGTGGAGTCCTATGATTGCAAATCTATGCATATAATCAATTTCAAGGAGGCCCATCCCTCCTTCAGAATGGGGAACATATAATCTTGGTATGTACTGATTTTTATAAATCATTAGGGGAGCATGAAGAATCCTTCTTGTTTTTCTACCTAATCTATCCATCACATCTTGGGGCCAGTCAATCACTCCAAAACTGTGAGTTAGGACAGGAAGAGCAAAATGATTTATAGCTTGAATTTTGTTCCTAGATGTCAGTGCTGTTTTCAGGATTAATTTAAGCCTTCTGAAATATTCCTAAGTTTTATTCGCATTTGTTCATGTTTTATTGTTGATCCTTCATCAATTCCCAAATATTTATGCACTCCTCCTTGCTCAAGTTCTTTTATATCACATTCTTATCCCAAACTGATGTTTTCCTGGCATTGCAGTTTTCCTGCTTTAAAGGTTGTTTTGCACATTTATCAAGACCAAATGACATTCTTATATCATCTGAAAAAGTTTTGACAACTTGCAGTTGTGCTTTCAGTTCCTCATCTGATAAGCTATACAGTTTTAAATCGACAAAGAGAGGGTGAGAAGTCTTTACACTTTGTTGTTTTCTAGGAGCCAGATTATAGCCATGGCCTGAGCTGTTGAGTAAACATCTTAATGGATTAAGGGCAAGGCAGAAAAGTAATGGTGACAGAGTCACCCTGAAATATCCCCCTTTGAATTTTTATCCCTAGGATAACAGTTTGTCCTTTATCATGGCTTAATTGCAAAGTGGTCTGCCACTGTTTCATGGTCACTGTAATGTAGCCAATCAGTGTGGGTTGTATCTTATACATTTTTAAGCACTCTGTTATCCATGAATGTGGGATACTGTCAAATGCTTTTTTGTAGTCAATCCATGCCATACTTAGATTCTTCCCCTTTTTACAGTTCTCCACTATGACTTTATTTAACAACAAATTGATCCTTTGTTCCATATGACTTTCTTTTATCTCTCGTTTGTTCTAGTGCCATAATTGAGTTTTCTTCTGAATCACTATAAACTCTGTTGGCATCAATTCCCGTGTATAGTTTATACATCATTGGAAGGCAAGTTATTGGCCTATAATTTTTAGGGTAGCTTGCAGGTTCACTCTTGAGTAGGAGCATTGTTTTGCCTGTTGTTAGCCAGGTCGGTGTCTATTCTGGGTGCACATATAAATATGAAATCTTCTTGCAAAGATGCTAATACTTTTAACCAGAAGTTAGATACTGCATCTAGGCCTGGGGTTTTCCAATTAGAGGCTTTTCTTAACTTTGTTTCAATCTTTCTAGCTGTTGCTTCATCTCATTTCATCTTTTTAGCTGTTGCTTCATCCCATTTCATTTTTCTAGCTGTTTCTTCATCCCATTTCATCTTTCTAGCTATTACTTCATCCCATTTCATATCCTGTACCTTTAAACTTCTTATTCTTTCTTTTACTTCTATCCATGTATCATCTTTATGTTCCACTGGATCTTCATCGATACTTCTCCGAAATGTATCTATTTTTTCTTTTTTTGGCAGTCTTTCAATTCCATTTACCTTATTTCCCACTTCTCTATAAAACCTTTTTGGGTCATCAATAAAGTCCTTATTTTGCACTTTTCTTTTATATTTATCTTCGTATCATGTAAGCTTTTCCACCTGTGCTGAAATTTTTAGTTTCTTTGCAATATCGCATGTTAGATCCTGGTCTGTTCTAATATTGTGCATCTATCTTTTTTAGTATTTTTGTTGATCTATTCCATCTTCTATAGTCCTCTAACAGTGACACTTGTCTTAATTGCTTTATAATTTTCTCTCTTCGATAGTTCCATGATGGTATTCGATTTCTCCCCTTCCTTTTCCCTCGCTAACCTGTGTTCTTGTGGTAGAACTTTATCTGTTATTAATTTAGCTGCACAGTAATATATCCTTTTTACTTATGTTATATCACATGGATCTCTAAGAACAGTCCATGTTACTGCGTTCATTTGTTTTATCAGACTTCTGACTTTTTGGGTTTTATTAACCTTCTGCAGTTTATTTCTTTCATCGATTTTGATATATCTGTCCATGTCTGTTAAGTCCAGCAATTCTTCTCTTAGCTCATTTTCTTCCAAACTGAGAGCACATCCCTTGTTTTCCAGTTCCTGCGGGCATTCTGTAGAAGGTTCTATAGCATCTTCCGGTGACACAGTCTCCTCAGTTTCATCCTGTGCCATCCGTTGCCATATCATATGGGAACTCACTGGTCTATCACTCCTCAACATTGATTGTATCAGCATCCCCACAGTTTCCTGTTCCTTCCATTGCTGTCTAGCTCCAAGTGAACATTTATACTCGTTTCCTGTAGAAGGCTGCAAATTATCTTCATATGGCACCCGACCCATTGCTAAATCCTTCACTTTGCAGGTACTCTATAACATCAGTTTCTATTTCTTTAATTTCTCCATTACTAATCTCCATTTGCACTTTTCCTCTTTGTCTTCTCATTTTTTTGTATTGTAAAGTTTTCCTTGTCTGGATTCCTTTGCCTGTATTTCTCTTCAAATATATTTGTTGCTGCTCTTTTTGTATTAGTTAGTTTTGCTTTCTCCTTTGCATAAATATTACACCATATTAAATCTCTCTTTCCCATGTCCATATTCCTTCTTCATATGTTTTCTGATCTTCCTGTTTTTCCCTGCTTTGGGGACTTGCTCCATCCTGCTTTGATGTAACCTGGGTTAGATCTTCTACATGAAATCCTTCACTTTGCAACTCTATTTTTTTTAACTTCTACTTTACTGATCTTGTTTGCTACGTTCCATCTTTGTGATATTATTTTTTTATTGTGAAATTTTCCATAGCCGGATGCCTTTGCCTGTATTTCTCTTCAAATGTTTTTGAGGCTGCCTTCTTTACATTGATTAATTTGACTTTCTCTTTGCATAGATATTACATCATATCAAATCTCTTTCTTTCCCATGTCCATATTTCTTTTTTATACTTTTCAAATGTCTCTTGGTTTTGTTTATATTTTTGCACTTTTTTCAAACAGATCGGGGTTCTTGAGCTATATACTGTTTTTCACAAATCTGTTGTATTAATGAACACATTTTCATTTGAAGCTTCTGACAGTTTTTCTTGTGGAAGTATTTTTCTTTCCTCTAATTTCTCTCTTAATCATTTTGTATATCTTGTGTCTGGAAATTCTGGGTTTTTTGCATAATAGTAACAATACATAATTTCTTTCTTGTGATTTTTGTGGACTGCTGCTTCCTTCTACAATAGAGGGGCCATCTTGCCCTGTTCCTGGCCTAGCCCCATTGTAGGAATGTTTCTGTATTTTGAGGATTCTAGACTGTCATGATTTCCAGTCCTGGCACCAGTGCACCTACCAGGATTGGGCACTTTTTTATCCTGGGTCTTGTGCACCCAACTATCTTTTTTAGTTTTTGACCTACTTCTGTCCATGATATATGCTGTATGAATACAGTATATATGTCAGTATCGCCTTGGTGAGATTTTATAAAAACAGGATCCATCTCGTGAAGTTAATCACCAAAACTTGAGGATGAATTCAATTTCAGCACTACTACTCTCCTTTGCTTGCTGAATTTTTATCTCTCCATTCGGACCCCTGACAATGTAATTAACACATTGATAGGGTAGGAACCCCAATTTGTGTTCAAGAATAAAAGATCTGATGTTAAGTTGTCAATCTCGCCTTCATTCTTGCTGGATGGGTTTGGAGCCGATCCTCGGCTCCGACTCGCACTCTAAAAGCTCGAGAGTTGGTTACCAGCTCGAGGCTCCCCATATCCCACAATGCTAGGTAGTAAGTACCCAGATCTCGTTTGCCGCTTCAGCTGATGAGGTTGGTTTGCCAGTTCTTGGTAAGTGACTTTTAAACTTGTGTAATTTAGCCACTAAAATTTAATAATATTCACTTTTCTTCATTTTAGTTTAGAGAAATTTTATCCCCTTTTCTGACTAAAATTCCCGTTTTCCTTCCTCTTCTTTAGGTTCTTCCCTCCTACAGGCCTTTTCTGTTAGGGTGTGTGTGTATTATTTTAAAATCCTAGTTAGTGGTTTTATTATAATTTAACTTGACAGGGTGTAATTGGGACTGTGTGTGTGTACTGTTTACACCTGTTTAACCATGTCTAAAGAGCAAAGGTCTCAGGCTTCAAGAAGTGTGATGCGTGCTGTCAGAAAATGTCTCTGACAGACGGTCACACTTCTTGTGTCTACTGTCTGGGACCTTTGCACCTGCAGGACTCCTGTGCTGTGTGCCATGGCTTTAGCCCCAGGGTCCTGCAGGAAAGAAAAATAAATTGATATTAAGAGGTCTCTTAAGCCAGAGGATTCCCTATCTGTTTCAACAGGGAAGTCTTCCAAGGCCCAGGCTTCTGTATCTAGGTCTCGGCTCCGACTCGCCGAGTCGAGACCTCGGCTGGAGCCGATCCTGTCTTCAATCTTGGCACCGGCTATCTGCCGATACTACTATGTCGGCTCCGACTGGCTCCGACCACCATGTCTCAGTCCACAGTTATGTCTGTATAGGCTCCGGCTGGAGCCGAGGTAGTAGAGTTCCGTGTCGGCTCCGACCAGACCTTCGGCTCCAATGGTTCCTTCGAGGAAGAGGTCCAGGTCACCATCTCTTGGCTCCGTTCATTCGGCTCCAGGATCTCTCCTGCTGTCTGAGCGGAGCCAAAGATCCGATCATCTAGGTCATCGAGGCTGTCAGATCATGACCTTCAGAGGGTAGTGAGTCGACTTCTTAAATCCGAGGCACTGGCCCAGATGCTTCAGAGCCCGACTCATCAGTCGATGCCTATTAGCCCACCATCAACATATTCCTCCTTCGACTCTCTTGAGCTTGGAGCTGGAGTCTCGGAACCGAGACTGTGATGGCTGAGGGCCGATACAATTGTGCACTTCGCCATCTACTCTTATCTCCTCTTGAGACCTTCCTTGGAAGAATCTCGGCGGGACTTCCTGGTCTCCTCCGAGGGGTGAGTGGCATCGGACCCTTGTCCGACCCCCTTCCCTCGGTGCCTCGCCTGGTGAGTTCGGCTCCGACATCTGCCTCGGAGCCATCACTGTCGGTGCCGAGGGGTTTCTTCGAGCGGGACCTCTGGCTCTGCCTGACAGGGGTGCATTCGAGGTCATGAAGAGTGTGTTAGAGCCATTGGCTCTAGCCAGCAGTCGGCTCCTTAGCTCCTCCCTCTACAGTGCCTCAGGTTAAGTCGACTCACTCCCTCATCCCGGACCGCAGAGAGCCAGCTCCTCAGGTTTCCCCCTGGGATTTCATCCTCTTCCGAGGATTCTCCTGATTTGGCAGAAGAGCCCCTCGGAAGAGGAAGTGTAAGAGGAAACACATTGACTCACCTGAGTCCATCACTTCAGACACAGACTTAGATGATTCTGAAGGTTCCCCGATCCCCTTCTGAAGATGTCTCATTTGCAGACATTCTAGAACTCCTGAAACAGAGGGAAATTGTCCAGCCCTCAATCCCTCTGAGGATGAGTCTGTGTATCTTGAGGCGTTTGGATCTCGGCCCTCCACCTCCTGGGTGTCTCCCTTGACCCCCTCATGCAGGTGGTTGCTAAGAAGGCATGGATGGCTCCTGATTCAGTGGACCCCACTCCCAGGAGACCCTCCAAATTCATAACAGCACCAGCAGACAAACAGTTCTTAACAAAGGAGTTTCTGTGGATGCTATGGTGGTAGCTGCTGCCACTAAGAAGGAGCTAGCTGATCCTTCAGTACCTGTCCATCCACCTAACAAGGAATCTAGGTCCATGGACAGGTATGGAAGCGGATGTTCTCGCCAGCGACATTTACCATGCGTTAAGCTGAACTAACTGTGCCATTTTACAAGACTTCAAAGGGACTTGATCAAGGAAGCGAGTGAAATGTTAAAGGACCCTACAGCTGCGGGCTCAAGATAAGATGAACACGCAGCTGGCTACCCTTAACTCCATAACCAACTCCTCCATGCCTTCTTTCTTATGCAGCTGATGGAGCGAGCAGAGCCGCAGGGACAGGTGTGGCTCTTACGTAGGCATGCCTGGATGCGGCTCTGTAATTTTGCAGACCCTTTAAGGCGTCTTTCACTAACTTCCCTTTGATGGATCAGCTTTGTTTGGTCCTCAAGTGAAAGAAACCTTGACTAGGTGCGAACTGATGGCAAGACTCTTTCTGCCGTGGGGTCCGTTTTTCCACTCCTTCTAGACCTTACCCCAAAGGCCAGAAGGTGGAAAGATGTGGTTCCGTAAACAATCTCAAGGGACGCCTGACGACAAGGTCAGTTTACCCCAGAGGCAGAGGGGAATAACAATGGTAGACGCCGCCTCTAGGGGCAGGGGGTCCACAGAACCAGGGCAATCGAGAGCCTTCCTGACAAGCCCTTTCAGCATCCCTGAGATGTTGCCCGACTGCCCATCCTTGGAGGCAGTCAGGGAAGATTGTCACTGTACCTAAAATCCAGGCTATCTGTGACTCAATACAAATAGGTACAGTCCATCATATCCGAGGGCTATTCTATTCCTTTCGAGGAAAGTCCTTTCCAAATCAGTCAAAAATTCCCTTCCAGATGTTCCACCGGTCAAAGGGATCTAGCAGGTTTGGAAGATTTCAAAACTGCTTGCAAAAGAGCAATTCAGCCAGTTCCAGCAGACCAGCAAGGATCCGGAATCTACTCAAGGTTCTTTTTAGTTCCAAAGAAAACAGGGACTGGAGACCAATTTTGGATCTCAGTGTCTTGAACAAGTCAGTCAAGAAAACAAGATTTCGGATGGTCACGCTCAATCCATCCTTCCCTTCTTGGGCAAAGGAAACTGGATGTGCTCTATAGACCTTCAGGATGCGTACTATCACATAAAATGAACAGACGCTCCAGAAGATTCCTCCGCTTCAGGCTGGGAACCAGTCATTTTCAGTTCAGGGCCCTGCCCTTTGGTCTCACCACTGCCCCAGAGTGTTTACCAAATGCATGGCAGTGGTAGCTTCTCACCTGAGACGACAAGGATTCCAGGTGTTTCCATATTTGGACGACTGGCTCCTCACAGCTCCCACCAAGCATCTCCTTCTGATGGCCAGAGATTATACTTTTCTCTGCACTCAAAAGCTGGGTATTTCAATAAATTGAAAAGTCTGTTTTGTCGCCTGCCAGTCTATTACCTTCATAGGCGCAAATCTAGATACAGTAAACATGTCTGCAAGACTAACACATCAGAGAATAACAGACATTCACAAACTGGTATCATCCTTTTCAACAACAACAGAATCAAAGCCAGGTTAGTTATGAAAGTGTTGGGGATTATGGCAGCGGCCATACCTCTGCTTCCATTAGCCAGATTCCACATGCGGATCCTTCAATGGATGTTGTTACTCAATGGTCATACCAGCAACTTCCAATGTCTCACACCATTATGATCACAAATTTGCAAAAATCATCTCATGTGGTGGATGTCTTCCCTCAGCTCTTGTTGGGAAGACCCTTTGTTCCACCCCCTCCGGTTGCTACTCTGACAACGGATGCCTCCCTGATCGGGTGGGGGGGGGCATTATCAGGGCAGGATGGTCCAGGGCACATGGCAACCAAACGAATGCCACTTGCACATAAATGTTCTAGAGATGAGAGCAGTGCTTTTAGCGTTGCAAGCCCTTCAAGACTCTCTTCCCTTGGGAACGATTGCAATCCAAACAGACAATATGTCTGTAGTGTGGTACATCAACAAACAAGGCGGAACCAGGTCCTACCCCCTGTGTCGAGAAGCACTCAGACTGTGGCAATGGGCGATTTCTTCTCAGCGGTTTCTGATAGCAACGCACATCCCTGGAAAGTCCAATCAAATTGCGGACAAGTTGAGCAGAGCCATACTCATGCCTCACGAGTGGTCTCTGAAAGACTCTGTAGTGAGAGAAATTTTTCTCAAGTGGGGTCAGCCTTGCTGCGATCTTTTTGCTACTCCCCAAAACAGCAAGTGCAGAGAATATTTCACTCTATTCCCTTTACCAGGCCAACCCAGCAGAGACGCTCTAGTCCAAGTTTGGCCCCAGGGACTTCTGTATGCATTTCCTCCCTTCCCACTGATCTCTCAAGTGATACAGAAAGCTATCGCTCAGAAGGCCTCATTGATCCTCATTGCTCCTTACTGGCCTCGACAAATGTGGTTCCCCTTTCTACATCGTCACCTTTTGGAGCGACCGTGGAATCTGGACCCAGTTCCAGATCTTTTGATCCATCAGTCGGGTCAGTTTCATCGCTCCTCCCTCTCTGAACCTCACTGCTTGGTTCCTCCAGTTCCAACCTTAGCCAGGCTTCCTCAATTATCTCACTCTGTTAGAGATATTCTGATAGCTTCCCATAAATCTTCCACTAGAAGATTTATTTGAGCAATTGGAAACGCTTCACATATTGGGCTCAAGGAAAGGACATAGATCCTTTCACTGCTTCCATCCAATTAGTCCTTGATTTTCTAGCTGAACTCTTCCATGCAGGTTCATCTCCTCTACACTTAAAGTTCAATTGGCAGCTATTTCTAACTTTCATGTGGGTATTTCTGAATCTGCCTTAATGTCCCACAGGCTTTGTAGAGCCTTTTTGAAAGGAGTTTTTCTTCTCAGACCTCCTATAAGAAATCCTCCTTCTCCTTGGGACCTAAATTTAGTTCTTGCTTCTTTGATTCTTCCCCTTCGAACCTGCAGTCTCCTGTTCTTTAAAATTATTATCATGGAAGACTCTCTTTCTGGTAGCTATTACATCAGCTAGAAGAGTTTCAGAGCTTCAAGCACTCAGCTGTCATCCTCCTTATCTTTTGTTTCCACAAAGACAGAGTATCCTTGAGAACTAACCTGTCCTTTTTGCCTAAGGTGGTCTCGAACAATCTAAATCAAAGCATTGATCTACCTGTCTTTTTCCAGAATACTCCAATAGGTCTGAACAAAATTACACTGCCTGGATGTTCACCGCCAATTGAGGTACTATTTGGATAGAACAAAACAGTTCAGGAAATCTGATCAGCTGTTTGTCTCCTATGCTGAAAGCAGAAAGGGACTTTCAGTTTCAAAGGTATCATTATCCAGATGGCTAACATCTTTGATTTCCCTTGTATATGAAATTAGACATCAAAAGCTGCCTGATAAACCTAAGGCTCATTCCACCAGAGCTTTGGCTACTTCTTTAGCCTTCCAAGACAGACTGCCTATTGACACCATTTGTGCAGCAGCCACTTGGGCTACTCCTCACACTTTCATTTCTCATTATAAGTTGGATTTAGCTTCTAGGCATAGAGCTAACTTTGGTTCCACTGTTCTCAGGAATCTGTTCCATTAGGCCACCCAGGACAGAGGTGCTAGGGACGGTCCCATCCAGCAAGAATGAAGGCGAGATAGACAACTTAACATATAGAAGTTATGTTCTTACCATAACGTTCCATGTTAGTTGTCTTCTCTCGCCTTCTTCTTGGCCCACCCTCCTTCCCCTGGCCTGGACAGACCTAGAGGAGTTGTGATTGTGACCTCTCTTTCTACCACCTCTTTCTTAGACATATGCTATTATGCATATTTCCTGGTTCAGGATGTAGGTCACCCTTCTTTCTTCCTGTTGTTAGAGGTGGACTCTGTTTTACAGTTATACTGTTACTATTATAAGCTGGGGTTAGCTTACAAACGAGATCTGAGGTAACTCTCGCCTAGCATTGTGGGATATAAGGGGCTGCCTCGAGCTGGAACCAACTCTCGAGCTTTTAGAGTGAGTGCCGAGGTCGGCTCCGAACCCATCCAGCAACAAGAAGGCGAGAAGAAGACAACTAACATGGAACGTTATGGTAAGAACATAACTTCTATTTAAATGCATGTTGTGTTATGGTCCAAAGTTAGAGTGCCCAGTAGATGTAATACAGGGCACAGTTGGGTGTGGCAAATATAATTTTTGCCATCTTATTGATACCAATAATTAATTTAAGCATCCAGTTACTAAGAGGATGTGTATGTTTAGAGTAACTGCTCTCAGGCTAAGAATGTTGTATATTTGGTGAGGTGTGCCACATGTTTTCATTTTTATGTTGGCAAAACAAATGGAATGCTTTATGAGAGGATTAGAGAACATATGAGGTGTATTAGACAAGGTGATATTAGTAATCCCTTAGCCAAACACATAGGCGATGCAGGTGAGCAACATAATTTCTTGTTTCAAGTTATTGAGGAAGTTTTTGAGGGGAATAGATTAGGGGACACTTCTAATCGGACTGAATGTAGGGAACTATCGTGGATTTTATGACTCCAGGCTCACAAGAGATTTGGTCTTAATGGTAAAATTTCCATTAAGCCAGCCCTTAGAGCTAGAGGGGATACGTAGGAAATATAGTACAATGTTTCTCCATAGCAATTAGGATTTAGTATTTGCTCTATATTCCATTATGTGTTATGACTTTTATGAATGTATGTGAGTCCACAATTATCATTTTAGAGGTGTTTCAGATCTTATCTTCATTAATGTGATCTAGTGAAGTTTAAGTATTTTGTATTGATTTATATTAGCTTTTTCTGTTAAATTTGTTTTGTATTTGTTACTTACGTAACTGATTGGAATTTGGTGCACTCTCACACTTTGAGCTGTCTGTATCATGGTATTCTTGATTGTGGTTTCTTTGTGATGATATATTACTGTTTGTAGTTTTTTGTGTGTTTTTCTTTTCTAGTTGGTATTCTGGGTCAATGTTCTCTGACCCAGAGGTTTTGGAGGCTTGCTGCTTATTATGCTTTAATCTTGCTCTTTTGTGTGATGGATGTTTTACTAGTGTGATTTTTCATTATTTTTTTTATCTGCACATGATTAGTTTATTGTTTGCTATGAAGATGTTCACCAATGACATCCAGAAGTCGTTTTTCCACCAATAGGGAAAGGAGTGATTAATTGGCTACTATTAGTGACATTTGCTGCTATTCTTATGGAAGAGTGCATTTCTTTGACTCTGTCTTTGATGGCTAATGGCTTTTGGATATTGTACATACATGTAACTGCATTGGCTTTGCCCCAGTTTGATCGAGCGAGATCTGATAGCCAGACATATAATATTTTTGGTTTGAGTTTTTAGTCTGTATTAGGGCAATTGTGATGGTCACTATTGATTGGTTGTTTATTGGCTGCCTTTTGTCTTTTGCCATCTCCCCATTGGCCGTTGTTTGCCATGGAAATTGTAGGTATTTGTGAGTCAACTGAACACACTTTTTTGAGAAAAATGAGGGTATATTTTAGTATGGTTAATTTCTGTATATGGTTCATTTTTACCCTAGTCTGATAGGGTGTTGGTGAGGAGCTTATAGATCCATTGGTAAGTGTACCATACTTTGATAGGATGTTTGGTATGGCCTTACCAATGGGAAATCAACCGTTATGATTGCCCCTATTGGTTGTTATATATATTAAACACTGCTCATTGGTTACATTAGCCAGAGAGGGTATCTACAGTATGATTTTGTGTTGCCAAACATATGATCTTAGCACAAACCTGGGAAAATGTTAAGCATGTGTTACTAATATTTTGTCTTTTAGATGAGCAATGTATTAAAATAAGCATGTTATTTTTAATGAAAGTCATTTGATCATTTTAGTTAATATTTGCTTTGCTGTTTAATTCAGATAGGTCAGGCCAATCAGAATAATGCTTTTAGAGTGTTTTTGATAGGTAGTTCATACTTTACTATTTATTCCGATTGGTCAAAATGTTGCATTGTTTTATTATTGGTTAGGAAGGTTAGCTTGGATAGTTAGTTATGCTAAGTTAATGTTTATGGATTAATTGTTTGCTGCTTTTGATTGGAAAATTGGATCATTTTTACTATATATTCATTGTGCTTGGCAGTATTTATTGAATGGTCTGAAGAAGCAACCTTGTGTTGTGAAAGTGCTTTCCTGTGTTTTTAATGTTTTTTAAGTTTTCAGTCTCTTCACAGTGTGGTGGTGGATGTTATTGGAGCTCTATGGTATGTAGTCTTCGATATGTGGCCGACCTCAGATCTGAGCCAGATTTGATAACCCACAAGTTGAACCAGATGGGAGGAGACAAACACAGACCTGTTATTAGATAGCAAAACAAAGTTCTCAGCCTAACAAGAGTCAGGGTACCAAAATGAAATGTTAGATGGATAATGTTTCCAAACCAAATGAAAGTGATTCCTTTCTCAAAAAGGATAAGTCTCCTGCTAAAGAATGACTTTGGCAAGACTTGGCATCCCCATCCCTTCCTCCTGTCCCTCTTCCTCTTTCCCCCTGTCCCAGGCTTTTGCTCAACCCAGCTGCCTGGTGACAAATGGTCTTAAAAATGGATGCTTGATAATAATTCAGAGAGAATATTATTGGCAGTGTATAGAAAATCTTCCCACCTTTAAGGGAATCCCCCTACACATGCCAGTCCAGACACGTCTGATCTCTCCCATACTCCTTCACAAGTTTCAAGCAGGGGTTATAGAACCAGTCCTTTGCCACAAAAAGGAAAAGGATTTTACTCCACGATCTTTTTGCTACTCAAAAAGAAACTTGTGGAGACCAGTATTAGATTTGTTTTATCTAAATACTTTTCTGAAAGTACCCAAATTCAAAATGTTCACCCTGAAGAAAGTCCTACCTCTTCTTCTGGACCACTGTATCATGGTGATTTTAGATCAAAAAGATGCTTAGCACCTGGGCTTCAAGTTAAACCTACAATAGTCCTGTCTCACAACCTCTCAGTGAATTGTCTTCCTGGAGTGTATTATAGAAAAAAATGTCCTTTCTGCCAGAAGACTAAGTCCTGACTTATCAGAATATTTTCAGGGATTTCTTTCTCCAATGAGATGCCTCTGCAAGAACATTTCTCAACATTCTACGCCCTGTGGCGTCTGTTACCCTCATGATGTCATTGGCTAGACTCCATATGAGACAGATTCAGTAGTAATTAAATTGTTGATCCAAAGCACCTGCATCACTTAGTCATGTGGTACCTGAACAGACAAATGGGCACAAGGTCATACCCTCTTTGCCGGTTGGCAGTGATGGCCTGGAAGTGGAACTGAGCTTTACTGCATTTTTAGACACTTCAGGCCTTATACATCCCGTCAGAGCAAAAGTAGGGGCAAATAAACTGTGCAGATCTTGGACAGACTCATGAGTGGAAATTCATGACACAGGTCTTCCTGGATTTGGTCCAGATGTGGGAAACCCTTCAAATAGTTTGCTTTCTTTTCAAAACAGTTGAAAAAATTATTTTCAAGACTTATTCTTTCAGCCATGTTTAGAGCACATAAGCATTCTTTCAGCCATGTTTAGAGCACATAAGCATTCCTGTTCCTTTATGCATTTCCATCCTTTCCTCCAATAAGTAGGTACTTCTGAAGAGTTACTAGAGATCGTACCTCGTTTTGGTCCAGGCAAAGTTGGTTCTCCCTTTTAATGGAATTGGCCAAGAGCAATTATCACAGGCTTCTTCACAGTCTGGATTAATTGCTGCTGACAGCCTGCATGATTCTATATTGATACTTTTTAGGAACTTTTTCCAAAAGAATGTGTAGCAGGTATTAAAGGGCACAAGAAAACTTCTAACTAGAAAGTTTTATGTTTACAAGTGGAAGAGATTTTCTAGGTGGTGCCTAACCAATATCAGAGTGCCTGGTGTGGTGTCTATCTGGTTTTGAAACATCTGTGTGAGCTACTCAACAATGTATTATGTAATGCATCTGTGGTGTATATTGCGGCCTTCTCTACTTGTTTGCCCATGTATCTTCCATTTTTGGCTTTTGTGGCTAAACAGTTTATGAAAGGAGTATTAACACCTAAAGTCCCCTTGAAAGCAAATTCCTCCTTTGGATCTAAACTTTGCTCTTGAAAATTTGACCATCTCCTTTTGAACCTGCCTTTCAGGCTTATTTGAAGTTCATCACTTGGAAAACTGTTTTGTTTATTGCTGCAAGGCAAGTCTGTGAGATGCAAGCTATCATGGTGGGCCAACCTTGTCTGATTCACTGTAAGGACAGGTTTGTTTTACACACTAATCCTTTCATGCCCAAACCTAAGAGAAGGTTCTGCATACCTTGTATGTGCACAGGCAGCTCAGGTACTACCTTGACAGAAGTAAGCCCTTCAGGTAAGGTGGACATCTGTCTGTTTTCTGTTGTGGGGCTAAGAAAGGTCAATCAATCTCTATGCAAATGATTGCTTGTTTGTTGTCCTCTGCTATTGTGTTTCGTAAATGTATTCTGGGCTAGGTTAAGGACATTTCACCACAGTCTTTATCCTCTTCGGTGGCCTTTTGGAAAGGAGTGGATTCTAGAAGCATTGTAGAGGCAGCAACTTGGTCCTCTGTTCATACCTTTACAAAGCGCTACAAACTGGATTCTTTGTCAAGTTCCAGAGAAGGCTTTGCATGGACCATTCTCTAGGAGCTCCTGGATCCTTATCCTTCCTCCTCCTTGGTAGGGTAAGCTTTCAGAATCTACCCCATATACACTAAGGCAGAGTGCATGATTAACATAGTACAGTAGTGTAAGCTCTGCTTACCTAAATAGTAGATGTCTGAATTTTGCTCTTCCTCAGTGGCATCACCCACCCACCATACCCTTATTTTGTATGTAGTTTGATGGTATCCAACCTTGTTGTGCTTGTTGGTTGGCTTTGGTTATTTGTGTTCGTGTTTGGTTGTGAATTGGTTGGTTTCAGGCAGTTCTTGCTTCTGGTTCTCCATGGTTCTTCCTACTTGGCACTAAAAGCATAAGTAACTGAGTTTCTGTTACAGAGTTTAGGCTTCACCTGATTGGAGGGATTTGGCCAATCCTTGTCACAGAGTCAGAAGTGGGATTCTGAGCTCTGGAAAGCTGCTGGTGTGGGTTTGTGCAGGTACGCCACTGAGACGGTGTGAAATGTAAACATCTACTGTTGCAGATATGTAGGACTTTTGGAACTGTACTTCATACTGTATCTCTTGTGCATTTTACTCAGTGTTCAGACTTCTCATGAGTAATTGTTTGCACCTGCCGACTTTTTGTCTCAACGTAAAATCAATTTGTAATGAAAAAAGCTAGTAACTTTGCAGATGTATGAATTCAGAAACTGCATCATGAGTTACAATAGAATAATAAGATGAACATATCTGCAGTAGTAGGTGTCCGCAATAAACAAATATCTGCAATAGAAGAAAACATAAATCTTTCTTTTTGGAACCAAGTTAAGGACAGACTAGCATGTCTTAGTATTGAATATGGGCACTTTGTCCCCCATGGCCACTTTGACTGTCCAGTTAATGAATTATGTCCCTTTTACAAACACAAATGCAACATATGTCACCGTTGACAGAGACTTCTGAAAAAGATATCTGCATAATGTTTCATGTAGTAAATGTGACAGTGTGTTATGGTTAATGGTCTATAAGATTTTGCAAGGTTGCTTGCCTCTACTTCTTAAGAATAATTACTGCCTGGAGTGTGATTGTTTGAAATAAGATCAAACTTTTTCACTAACACTATCCTACAACATAAAAATGCTGGTTATCTCTCCTCAGCTACTTTCCTAGACCTTTCTAAAGCCTTCGACATGGTACCATATAAACAACTCATCTCTCTTCTCAATAACCTATCCTTCTCTCAATCAGTCACCAACTGGTTTCAAAGTTACCTGTCTGACTGCCAACAATCTGTTGTATGGCATGACCTATCCCCCCAACTTACCTGTCTCCATAAGGGTTCCCCAATGGTCCATCCTTGGACCTCTACTCTTCTCTATTTTTACCAATAATGTAGCCTCTGACACCATACATGGCACACCCATACAATACGCAGATGACTCAACCATCATCTGCACAGCCCACTCCCTACCCGAACTGCAAAAAGTCACACAGTATTGATTTTCCTCTGAAACTTGGTTATCCCATGCCCATTTAATACTCAACCCAAACAAAACTAAATTACTAATCTACCAAACTTACCCAAGACACATCTCACTTTAATGTCACAGCAAAAGACAACACCACTATCCATCCCACAGAACACACCAAGTTGCTAGGAGTGGAAATAGACAACAGACTGAACTTTGATATTCCCATATCCATGACCATTAAAAAAGTGCACAAAAAACTAGGAGCATTGTATAGAAATCAGCAACTACTTACTAAGGCTGCAAAGATTTCAGTAGCATATTCTCACCTTATCTCCACCCTACTTTATGCCTCTCCGATATATACTAGCGTAAGACAATGCTACCTAAATAAGCTCGAAACCTGTTACAACAAAATCACCAAATTCACCACAGGGTCTTCCTACCATAGTCACCATTGTCTCTCACTGTCAGAACTAGGCTGGCTAGAGCTCCCTCACCTCCTTCAATGGTACCAACTTACACTCGCCCACAAACTAGTAAACCATCCACTAGAAGCCCCATCCCTCCAGAATCTACTCCAACCCTATCTTACCACAAGACCACTAAGATCCAGCAACAAAAGCATCCTACAGGTCACAAGACCCAATAACTCTGCTGGAGAAGCATTATTCTCCCGCGCTATAGCCAAATTATGGAACTCCCTCCCACCCTCAATTACCTCTGCAACTTCTGCCACCCATTTCAAATCTTTACTAAAAGCACACGTAAATAACATGCTGGATATGCCCTTGCAACCCCCCCCCATATCACCCACTCCACCCACAACTACCTCTCTCTCTGCACCCTACTTAATTACCTTATTTCTAGCTAGCTTGGGTGCTCATAAATCTAGCTACCTACCATATAGTAAGAACTTCTTGTAGCTACAAGTGTAACCGTCTTGTTATGGACCACAAAAACAAATTGATTCACTTGTCCAGTAAAGAATTTTGTTATATATCTGTAACTATGTTCAACATCTGTCACTATGTTTTAATCTTGCATTAAGTTCTACAGCTGTTTTAAAACTATGTTTTATCTTGTGTTATGTCCTACAGCCAGTTCAATGTCTATAATTTTTAAATGCAATTTCCCTCAAACTGTATGTCAGTAACACTAAATGTGGAGCTTTTCTACCCAGGCCTCCGCTGAAAATGGACCTGTGTCCAGTCGGACTCTCCCGGTCAACAAATGTAAATAAATTAATTTCTTGGCACTGAACTGCAACAATAATAGTTAAAGATGTGTAGCATATAACATGAGAAAGTAAAATGTTATATTGCACATGATCTGATGATGATGAGCTAAAATTTTCCAACCTTAATCTAATCTTTCACATTCATGCATATGTATGGTATTACTTTTTTGTGCCCTTTCTCAGCACTTGAATATCAAGTATTCTCCCCAGACTCCCATTGAGCATTGGCCCTTTGGCCCAGTCATTCTTAATTTTGGAGTCTATGCTAGGATTGAAGCTGTCATTTACTGAGGCTTGGGATATTTGCTGAATCTGTAATCCCCTCTGCATAAACAGTAGGTGTTCATATTGAAGCATATGCAGTGAAGCATGGTGCAGAACTGCTGCTCACTTGCAAGCTGCATAAGCCTGCAGATGCCCATGCCTCCACAGAATAGGCAATCGTGCAAATATCTAATACACACCATAACATGTAAAATAAATCAAAACACCAAAACAACCATCACAACCTCAGCCAAATAGACTTGATAAATTTATTCTACAGACTTAGTGTTTCGGCAATAATGCCATCAAAGAGTAAAGCAATATAAAAAAGTCAATACAGTAAATAGTCAAAAGAATTAAACAATAAAACAATTAACACACAAAATTACTTAATCATTTACTAACAATTACATTCCTTATTCAAGTTTAATGGCTCCAAAGTAACTATACTTTAAGATAAATAATGTATGCCTGTACAACAGTTTATCCTTAATTTTAGCACATTCCCCTTACATTTAAACTAACCTTTTCTAAAATACAACCTTTTAAGCAATTCCTAAATAAAAACCTAGGTTCAGGATCTATAACAGTACTAACAGCTTTATCTGATGTCAAAATTCCCCATTTAACCAAAAGTGAAAGATAATGGTGGCAGTAGGACCCTCAAGGTACCTTTATACTGTTCATCTGACGTAAATATGTACATGGATATTGTTAGGAAGAATTGGGGAATATATAATAACAAAGGTTATATAAATTCTATTCATCTGCTACCTGTAACACCAAGCACGTGGTGCATCTTGCTAATTGCTTAGAATGTTAGAAATTCTATGTTGGTAAAACTGACCGACCATTAAAAGAACGGGTCAGGAAGCATATTTACCACATGCAAAGGAGGGATAGGGTTAGTGCACTTTCTAAGCATCTCTGTGACACTAATGATGAACATAGTTTTATGTTTCTTGTTATAGGGAGAGTATATGAAAATATTAGGGGTGGGGATGTGTGTAATGAAACTGAGACTTTAGAAGCTAAATGGATAGCGAGACTCAAAGCAGACAGTGGACATGATCTGAATAACTATGTCCCCCTAAAGCCTATCCTAAAGAAAAGACCTCTTTTTAGATGATTTTTAAAAGTTTATAGTATAATATTTATTTGAAGACTGATATTACTAATGTGTATTTTTTTAATTTGATTTTAATTTGTGTTAATACAACCATATAACTTTAAAAGGACAGATCATGTGACTTTTAGTAACATGTGATCAGTAAGATATGGTATATATAGTGAATTAAAAAGTTTGTTAATAGCATCTGATGAAGTGGGATACAAGCTTAAGAAAGCGATTGTGATTTTTTTTTTGTGTGACATTTCTCTGCATTAAATACTTTGTAAAACTGGAATTCACAGCCTCGTCCTGGTACTTCTTGGTTTTGTATGCCTTTGGAATTATATTGTTTTTTGGACTTGGAAGCCTACATCTGGTGGTAGCCATTTTGTTAATATTATCAGTTGGTTTATCCAAAAATCCATAAGATGCAGTTTTCTCGCAAACGAAAAAGTTCACATTTCAAAGTATGTAAGCACGGCAATACCATAGGTATAAGTTTCAAACCTAAATTCAAAACTGACAAACCAACTTCTAAAAAGTCTATGGCAGACAGGTTTAAAATTGAAGAATATACCACAGGCTGATATTTGACTATTTAATGTATTGACTTTTTGGCATTGTTTTACTGTTTGAAGGCATTGTTGCTGAGGCACCAAGTCTGTAGAGTAGAATAAATTTATCAAGTTTATTTGGCTGAGTTCATGGTGGTTGTTTTGGAATCATGCAAATAGCTATCTGATGACGCAGTGATCGTGCTGTGCATCCTAATCCCCCCGCCAAAGAAATGAGTGGGCTTAACACCTTCATTCCTCTCCCTCTAGCAACTATTTGAGCAGCTAGCTGACCTCTGGTTGCTTGGATTGTAGTCAGGACTTGATCCCTTTAAATCGGCTGAGCTGGCCGTTTATCGTATTATTTGTGCTACTTAGTAAAGCTAGATTCTGAATACTGCGTCATTTTTTTTGATCACTCATGTCCATCTACGACTGCCAAAGTTCAGCTCCAGTGCAAGTGAGCTGAGCATTCATTGTTGACAAATGTTTGTTTATTCTGCGGAGAAAAAGTCTGAGCTAGGAATGTTAAAGTTCCCTCGGTGCTCTTTTATATTGATGACTGAAGTTAATTAAGAAGTGTTTGTACCTTTAATGTTAAAGACTGTTTGACTTCCCTATTTTTTTTTTAAACTTTGCCAGTATCAGGGAAAGCGTGCAAAGCTTTTGGCATGTGATGGGAATGAAATTGATTCAGTATTCGTGGATAGAAGGATGGCATCTGAGAGGGGTAGGAAACTGGTAAGTCGTTTACCTCATTTATTTAAAGTCCATTGTTGTCCGTGATCTATTTTATTCTTTCTTTCTTAGCCTACTAGTTTTCTTTTAAGTATGCTCACAGTTCTGTAGTATGTGTATTGCTTGCAGTGTTTTTCTTGCTGGAATAACTTGATACTGCAAAATGGGCATTTCCTGAACAAAACAAATTAATTTAAAGTATGGAAAGAACTAGTTCATTGCTGTATAGATAAACTGTGGGAAGGCTTCTGCACCTCTATATGAGTTTTGATTTATTAGCATAAACATCAAGTTAAGAGTCCATTTTTTTTTATGCCTCAAGTTAATTCAGAAGTGTTTGTGCCTTTTATGTTAAACTGTGTATATTGAATGCATAGAAGGATCTGGTATGATACCATGATCCTAATGGTATGTTATGAATAGATTAAAACTTATGTAGATGTGTTATAGTAGTTTGCAGGGGAACGTAAAAATGTTTTTATTTTTATAGTAGTTTGCAGGAGAACGTAAAAACGTTTTTCTTTGACTTAAATGTGAATAAATGCCTTTTGAGGACACATTGGCTTGAATTATTAGAACTGAATGCAGTGAATGTAAGTTTGTACCTGCCAGTCAGACTGGTTGTGTCCTCAACAGTGTTTTACATAATTCTGTATTTCTCTCACGTGTTGTTCCTCTTATATAAGGAACCACATCTTTTTCTTTACTGTTAATAATTTGTTGAAATTCTTACTGTGGCTGCTAAGTCAGTAATGCTTTGCTTTACCATTGCAGGTAGTTTGCTGTGAAGGAAATGCTGGTTTCTATGAAGTTGGCTGCATGTCAACACCCCTTGAAGGTAATTTTCTTGTTCAAAAAGTTGTACTTCGTGGTTGACTACTAGTATTACTTTTTAATATTTTAGAAACATGTTTAGTAGCATAAAAAGTATTTGTATAATTTATGTTGTGTTGAAATTGTAGGGCCATGTTGTCCGCAAATGAGCCTGAGAACCATACAAAGTATTGCACACGTGATCATTTAGCTTAGCATCAGTCTTAATGTGGAGATTTCACTTCTTCATGAAATTGTTTCTTTACCATCTGTGATATAGTATAAAGTGGTTCATGGGGCAATGCCTTAAAGGGCATATAAAGTATTGCCTCAGGAAAAGTGTTACAGCATATAGTCCAGTAGTGGTAGATGTTGCTGCTGTATTCTCATGCAGACTTCAGTTATGGTCACAGGAACGTATATCTTACCTCAATAATCATATCTGTTCCTGCATGCAAAAGTCTAACATATTATAAATGCAAAAAAAAAATTCTAAGCTTGTTTCCTGCCTTTCCTGTAGATAGTCTAGTCCAGATACAGATTTGCTGCATCCAGGGCTGTTTGTAAACTCCTGAACCTCCCCGAAGCCTTTCTGTGTTGGAGGGGAGCATTCTAGCTTATCAGTGGGAGTGGTAAGCACTAAGTAACCTATCTACCACAAGAGGAGTGGTTTCTGGCCCAGAAATTGTAGTTCATTGGCCATTTGGGCAGTTTTTCCATCACTCTCACCTTTCTGGTTTAAAAGCCCACGATTGCACTTGTTTCCCACCTTTTCTGTAACTAATCTAGTCCAGATACAGATTTACTGTATCCAGGACTGTTTGTAAGCTCCTTGAGTGGTGCCAGAGTCTGCTGTTCAATTTGTCCCTTAGATCTACTAGTTCTCTCCTCTGCTGCATTTATACTAGCTGATTAGTCTAGCACTTTACCAGACTTTTTGTAGCAATTATTGTAGCACACAAAAGTGGTACCAGCACTAAACGTTCTACAAGGAAAGAGATCTAGTACTTATTATTAATGCACACCCCTCCAGGCATGTCTAAAGGTCAGTTCCCTGTGCTTTCCCCTATTAACCTGGTGAACAGGGGCATTCTGAGGCAATGTACCAACTGCCTCATGTACACCAAAAATCCTCTCCTCTTACCTCCCAACACTCAGACTTGAGAGAGATGCACTTCGCTCAGACTTGAGAGAGATGCACTTGTATATCCAAATTGGAAGCCACGCACTCTCCAGCCAAGACCGGAATGGCTGATCAAGACACGAAGGTCAACCCTTGCACCACACTACATGGAACACATAGCCCTCCAGAACACACACCAGCACTGCCTTCACATAAAAACACAAACCACTCACCCACCTTTGCAGAGGCGCTCAATTAAAATCTACCCAAGCAGCAGAGTCCTCCAAGGCAGAAACTCACTCGACCAACACAACACTAATTATGAGACACATAACTCTCCTAAACAGTGTGCCACTCAACCAACTCCCCTAAGGCAAAACAGCATGCCCAACACACTAGTCATAGGTGACTCAATAGTGAATCACACTGATGTCCCACTCACTAGGTTGAATAAGGAGAAAGTGGCTGTCAAGTGCCAGGATCCATCATATAATGCACGCACTCAGGTCCCTCAACAGGTACAAATATGACTCTGTCATTGTACATGTGGGTGTGAATGATCCGAGACGCATCTCCCTGGACTACATGAAGAACAGGGAGGAGCTCTCAGATTATGTAGCCCAGGTGGGTATGACCCTAGCCCAGAGCAACATCCTACCAGCACCCAGAATGGTACCACAGTATAAGCAGAAAATGATTGATTTCAACAATTGGCTAAGTTTTTGGTGTCATTCTAAAGGGATCCAGTATCTGTCTACCTGGGATGACATGATTGACAGACCTCGATGCTTTGCCAGAGATAGCCTGCATCTGTCACCCCTGGGCTTCCGGATACTGGCCAAGGCTCTTGCCACCCCCTGTAGTGCCTTTTTAGGTGGTGTTCCAAAGACCAAATTACCACCTTAACTGCTACAAACAAATGCAATCTGAGGGTCATGCTGCTCAGCACTAGAAGTCTAAATCTTAAAATGCACTTGCACGAAGCACTCCTTAAACTGGAGAACATCGACATTTGTGCTATAACAGAGACCTGGTTCAAGGCCGCAGAAAGCATCCCTGCACTACCAGGCTATAACTCATTCCACACCTTTCAGCCCCAGAACGTGGAACGAAGCACCAAAGGCAATGGTGTTTCTGTATTCATACAGGAGGCGTACACCTCTAGACTGGTAGCCCAACATAACGCATCAGAGATACTTCAGGTGCAGCTAATATTGGGTAAGACAGCAATTCTGTAAGACAGTGATTCAGGTCGTAGCATGCTATAGGTCCCCAACCATATCCCAAGACTCGCACTCCACGTTCCTAAGCACACTGGATAATATTAGGGTCCAACATAACACTCTCTTACTAGGCGACTTCAACTACTCCTCCATTAACTGGGAAAACTACTCGTGTATCAATACACTTGCCCTAACATTTCCTGGAGTTCATTAATTTCAGTGCCCTGGACCAGCTCATTCTTACCCCCACTAGAGGTAGCAAATTCCTTGACCTGGTCATTACTAACATGGACGAACTTTGGTGTACACCAGTAGTCAAATCCTCCCTGGTTAGATCTGACCACAAACTAATCACCTTGAGAATCCACAGCTCCCCCCCCCCCCCCCCCGCAAAGGTAACCACCATGAAAAACTTCTCCAAAGCTAACTTTCAGCTCCTAAAAACAGAGGTGGCTAACTTCATGGTACCCATGCAAATGGAGAATATTTGTATGACTGCCGAATCATACACCAATGCATTGTATGAACACGTACACAAATGCATGGATCTCGCCATACCCAATAGAACCAAGATGCTGTCCTTCAAGAAAAGAAAGCTAATCTGGTGGTCCCCTGCCATAAACAAACTCCACAACAGAAGGAGGAAACTGATGCAGAATAAGGTGAAGTCCCAAGACTGGAAAAACTCCCTTATCAGCCTCAACAAAAAGTTGAGAATCCCTCATCAAATCCTCTAAAGCTAGCTAGGAAAACAGAATTGCAGCAGATAGTAAAGACAACAACAAGGCTTTCTATAGTTATGTAAAGAATCTCCACAGCAATACCCAGATTTGCTCTGAGCTACTGTACAATGGTACCTCCTATACTGAGCCAACAGATATTACCAGTATACTGGCCGACAGATTCAGTGCCAACTTTACCCCTCTCTCCACCCCAAAGGGACCAATCACAGTGCCACTAGATTGCCAGGCACCCAGTATTACTGCTGCACAGGTTAAAACATGACTGTCCAAGGCCAAGAATACAGCTTCTATGGGACCTGACAATATCCCTGGCTGTATTCTACATGAACTACAGAGTGAACTGGCATCTCACCTGTGTGCCCTGTTCAATCACAGCCTCACCTCAGGCTTTGTCCCTTCCAAATGGCGCACTGCTACAGTCATCCCAATCCACAAAGGAGGACTGACTACAGATCCTGGGAACTATCGCCCCATTAGCCTGATGAGCCTGATGTGCAAAGCTATGGAACGCATCATCATGGACCTAGTAAACAAGAATATAGGAAATCTCCAAACTCTGGATCCCACATTGTTTGGTTTTGTGAAGGGTAGATCATACCTGCTCAACTTGGTCGACTTCAGTCACCAGAGCTGTGGATGAAGGCAAGGTGGTTCATACAGCCTACCTTGATCTGGCCAAGGCTTTTGATACCATTCCTCACTCAAGAATCATAGAAAAACTCACTAAGCTTGGCATCAACCCCTATATCACTAGGTGGATTGCAAAATGGCTCACAGATAGAACCCACAGTGTGAAAGTAGCTGATTCCAAGTCAGACTGCCGATTAGTCACAGGTGGAGTCCCACAGGGTTCGGTTCTAGGTCTTCTCCTGTTTGGTATCTACTTCTCTGAAGTCCAGGCCAACACAAAGGGACTCTGGCTGACAAAGTTCGCAGACGATTGCATGTTGGGAGCTATTATTAACTTTAGATCCACAAAACCACGCAAGTGAGGCCAAGTGCAGAACCAGTGATATGAAGCCAACCAAAAAAGTCCAGCCCAAATAGAGTAGGTTAGAAAATTACTTTCATTACATAAAAAGTGGCTATCCCAAAACAAACAGACCGGTTTCGGCTCAAAATATCCTTCCTTAGTGTTAATCCCATACAATCGCACGTTGTTTAAATAATGTACCTTAAACCCATGTCTTCCTACTGGTGCATGCCACATTAACTCTGCTCATTCAGGCCAGGTTTGAAGAGAGTTCCCAACCTTACTATATCAAGCCTGATTCTTTTTCATTGAGTTTGGTATGCCACCCTGTCTTGCACATTCTATTCCCCTGAATTTTATCTATAATGGTAAATTGAAATTTGGCAGTGTGGTGGGTTAGTGTATGTTTGTAAAGAGCATTTGTAAGCCTTTTATTCCTCATGTCACTTAAATGCTCACTGATCCTAAATCTTAATGGAAGTGAGGTTTGTCTGACATATGGTTCCCACCTGGTATCCCCTGCTGAGGAACCTCTTGAATAAATAATTTCTCCCAGAATTGTAAGCTTGATTAGTGAAGCAGATGCATTTAATACGCAAAAATTGAGATTTTGGTATATTGTGAATAATATGGGGTTGATGATGGCTAGTAGCATGGAGCAAAGTGTTGAACTGGGAAAATTTTCTGAAGGTCTCTGTATGTAATGTATTATCCGAATACCTACTTATCAACACATTCAAAAATATGATCTTATTCATATCCCAATTCAAAGTAAAATGGATGCCCCATTTATTTTCGTTTAGGTAATCAACAAATTCTAGTACATCGGAAGCGTCCCCCTTTTCACACCATCCAGCAGTCGTCTTAAAAAGCGACACCAGATGTCCATATTATCCAAAAATAAATTATGAGAAGTATCACAAATTAGCTGCTCCTCTATGTATCCCATGAACAGGTCTACATAGATGGGGGCAGTGCCTCTGACTTGCCAATAGCATTCATTCCGAAAGTAGAAAACATTTTTAATTAGAACGTGTTCTGTAAAATAAGTTAGCAGAGTATTAAAATCTAGTGGATAGAGGTTCGCTTTATCTAACCAAAACTGTATAGCTTCTAAACCTGCCCAGTGGGGTATGTTCGTATAAAGGGCTGTCACAGCCAAGGTGCAAAGTAGCCAATTTGGGTGTCCCAAATGATTTGCAGGAATTGGGTTGTGTCCTCAAGTCTGTACCTGACCAGTGATAATAATGGTTGTAAGTATTTTGTGAGGAAGGCTGACATTGGTTCCGTTAAAGACCCCTTACCTGAGACAATAGGTCTACCTGTTGGTTCCATAGGATCTTTATGTATTTTGGGTAATAAGTACAAGTATTGTGGTGTGGGGTCAGGAACTGTAAGATGATGTTTAGTTTCCTGTGTGATAACACCTCCTTCATGTGCCAGTTGTAAAAACTGGTCTATCTCTTTCTTAAACTTAAAAGTCGGGTCCAGATGCATATGCATGTAGAAAAGGCCATTGGATAGTTGTTTCATGGCCTCCTAATGGCATTACTGCCAATCCATCACAACGACAGACCCTCCCTTGTCAGCAGGTAGAATAACTAAATTGTGATTTATTGCTAAGTTTAGTTAAAGCTTCCTGTTCATCTTTGGTTAGATTCTGTTTGGTATTGGCAAAAGTTCTTCCATGAAAATGTTGATCTTTGAGAACACATTCCCTAAACACTGAGACATGCCTGTCCATAGGTGGCATAAATTGTGACTTCTGAAACTGGAAGTCAGTAGATCTCGTGAGTTTGATCAGTTTCTGAGAAAAACAATTTCAGGTTCAAAATTCTGCAGAAATCATTTACATCATTTACCAAAACATGTTCATTAACAAAGAAGGCAGGAACAAAGTTTAGTCCCTTATTCAGCAACTTTATTTCATTGTCTGTGAGATTGTATGACGAAATGTTATGTACATTGTTGTTGCTTATGATAACATTTGGTTCAGAAGTTGTTCTACGTTATGTATTGGTCCTGTGCTTCCTACCCCCCCCCCCTTGTGTCTTTTGACCCTAAAGGGTCATTCATCGGTTTCCTCTTAGCTACTGGGGACTCTTGAATGGGGATAGAATCTATGTCAGCAGCAGATGATGATTCATCACCAGAAATAGTCTCTGAAAATTCAGTTCTATTCCTAAGAATAGACCTAGGTCTTTTCCTTTTCTTAACGTGTCTTTGTGTAGTGTCTTGAAAACTAACATTTCTGTGTGTATTAAATGGTTTCCTTTTTTGGTAGTAATTAACATCCCTATTAAATGTATCAGTCTTTTTCTTTTTAAGTTGTTGTTCCAGTTGTGATGAATCTTTGGTTAAAGTATTCAAATGTGTGTTGAAAGTTACTTCCCCCTCATAAACTTTGGCTTCCTCACAGATCTGTTTGACCTCCAAAATATATTTGTCTATAACTCGTTCATGGTAGGTACTGAGGGCCTCCACAAATAACATGGATGCCTGATGTTGGGCTTGGGCCCAATCCTGAGTGAGTTGTTCATCTCTCTGACTGACCAAGTGTTGCATTTTTTACTCTAAGCCCACGTGGGGTAATGTCCTTAACCTTATACGCTTTAAAAAGCCTCAGATGCTAAATATGGGATCTCAACATCTTCATGCTTTAAGTTAATCTAGAAAATATTAGAGTACATGGCTCTCCAATTGGCTTATTAGTCCCCAAGTCATCTTGGCCTGCTGATGTTAAGCCAAAAATCCCTAAATCATGACGGTCTGCTGACAGACCTTCTAACAGTGTGATTAAATCCATATTGGTACCCTACTGTGCTTCAATGAAAAATCCAAACCCAAATGCAGTGCCTACACAAATTTAGATTGATAATCAAATCTGTATCTGGAAAAAGACACCTTCAACAAACCCTATACATCACTCAAAATGAGATGAGAAGCACCCCTAAATAGTTCTGGTTCTATAAATCTATGACTAAATAGTCTTGCAACATATGATTTGGCATAAGTTAGCCTGTATTATGGTCGACAATTCATGTCCATATATAGCAAAAAAGAATATTCCTATAACTTTTATGTCAGAACACTGGATAGCCCAAATAATACCCTCCCTGATACTACAAAAATCCAAAAAAATAAGTACTTCAGCTGGGATTGTCCTTAAAGCCAACCTTCATCGCTGGCTATGAATGTATATAGGTTTCAGCTTGATGAGCAAATACATCCTAAAAAAAATACTTTATATTAAGGACTTGCCCAAATATCTGAAACCATACCACGAAACTTGATATTCAAATAAACATATCAAATGGCTGACATTCATCTCTGCCTATGTAGAGCAAAAGTTTTGAGCCCAAATGATATTCCCAAATATCTTAAATATGCCAATTATCTAGGGTACCCAGTGTATTGATGTACAGCTAAATATTGCTGTAAAAATGCCAGAATTCAAAGATTACTCTAACAAGAACATGCCTGGAAAACCACATTTCAAATCCAACTCACCAAAAAAATAGCAAAGTCATTCAGTTTAGCATCCACAAAATATATAATCCAAAATATTGATACAAATTTCAGCCCCGTTCAGAGTAATAACTATTTGAAATGCAGGTCTAAAAATGGTTAGAATACACAAACATTGTTGTTCCTGTGTACAAATCCATATGCGCACCAATATATGGCTCATTAATAATCACCATTAAGTGCAGAAAAGTAGCTGTTCCTGAGACCTGTAGATCGTATCCTAGATCAACTCGCTGTACAGGTTTCCTAAATATGGTATTATACAAACAAGTTACAATAACCCTGTTCATAAGTACTCCGCATACAATGTTGTTTGTCATTAGAATAGATTGTTTCATAATATTCTATGTTACTTAGTCGTAGTACAAACTAAATACACATCTGTCCAATATTTTAAATATCCAAGTACTTAAGTCCTGTGTATGACATACAATTCGCATATATCAAGATCTTGTTGGTACCTATTCGCTTATCAAAAGTGAATATAAAGTTCCCCTAGAGTTCACATCTATGCAAAAAAGAATTTCAACCAAGTGTGTCTCTCCAACTTGAAATGGCGTAATGTGTAACTCACAGCCAAGATGTTTCCCTTATTACACAATAAATATGTTCGAAAAGTCACAATATATGGTGCGAATACGTTCGTGATGATACAGACTCCCAACCCTTTAGAAGCCAAGTATACGAACTGAAGTAATATTCATTTCACATGAGTCCCCATATCTCATGTGCCAAAAACATGGCATCAGTTCGTTTGTTATTCCTTCATTTCTCTGTACTTCAAACATACAATTGAACACTGGCCTATTAACGCTTCGTAGATTGATTCATAACAAGTTGGTCCATAAAGTTCCTCGAAACCAGGATTGTGATACCCCACTCAGTTCAAACAAGACACTCAAAAAATGTTGTAGTTGCTTATCATGATTACAAATCCCCTGGACTACACCACAATAAATGAAATGATCTTTAAGTTATTTGCCCTTTATATTAAGTAAAACTACAGTACCTGAAATGCTCCACGTAACTTGAAACACAGTTCGTCACCAAATGATAATGCAAAGCATCATTCCTAATGTTTGGTTACGTAGATATTTGGCAGCCCTTGTAAATTGCTTCAAGAACTGAACAGCAGCCCAAATATTGAAGGTTAGAGTGTGCAAAAAAAATGTCATCAGTTCTGCCGTTACTACAAAATTGACGTTCAAACAGGCAACAAAATTAGCTTATAATCCTTGAAGGTTAAAACGCCACTGCTAGATAATATCCACTCTCAAGAGCCCCCAGCGCTGAAACAAAACACTGTAGAGCCACAAAACCATGCAAGTGAGGCTAAGTGCAGATGGTGATGAATCATCATCTGCTACTGACATAGATTCTGTCCCCATTCAAGAGTCCCCAGTAGCTAAGAGGAAACCGATGAATGACCTTTTAGGGTCAAAAGAGACAGGGGGGGTAGGAAGCACAGGACCAATACACAACATAGAACAACTTCTGAACCAAATGTTATCATAAGCAACAACTTCTGAACCAAATGTTATCATAAGCAACAACAATGTACATAACATTTCATCATACAATCTCACAGACAATGAAATAAAGTTGCTGAATAAGGGACTAAACTTTGTTCTTGCCTTCTTTCTTAATGAACATGTTTTGGTAAATGATGCAAATGATTTTTGCAGAATTTTGAACCTGGAATTGTTTTTCTCAGAAACTGATCAAACTCCGAGATCTACTGACTTCCAGATTCGGAAGTCACAATTTATGCCACTTATGGACAGGCATGTCTCGGTGTTTAGAGAATGTGTTCTCAAAGATCTACACTTTCATTGTAGAACCTTTGCCAATACCAAACAGAATCTAACCAAAGATGAACAGGAAGCTTTAACTAAACTTAGCAATAATCACAATTTAGTTTTTCTATCTGCTGACAAGGGAGGAGCTGTCGTTGTGATGGATTGGGAGCAATACCATAGGGAGGCCAAGAAATAACTATCCAATGGCCTTTTCTACATGCATATGCATCTGGACCCGACTTTTAAGTTTAAGAAAGAGATAGACCAGTTTTTGCAACTGGCACACAAAGGCATTATCACACAGGAAACTAAACATCATCTTACAGTTCCCGACCTCACACCACAATACTTATATTTATTACCCAAAATACATAAAGATCCTAAGGAACCACCAGGTAGACCTATTATCTCGGGTAAGGAGTCTTTAACGGAACCATTGTCAGCCTTCCTCACAAAATACTTACAACCATTGTTATCAATGGTCAGGTCAAGACTTGAGGACACAACCCAATTCCTGCAAATCATTGGGGGCACCCAACTTGAACCAAGTTGGCTACTTTGCACCTTGGATGTGACTGCCCTTTATATGAACATACCCCACTGGGCAGGTTTAGAAGCTATACAGTTTTGGTTAGATAAAGCGAACTTCTATGCCACCAAATTTTAATACTCTGCTAACTTGTTTTACAGAACACGTTCCAACTAAAAATGTTTTCTATTTTCGGAATGAATGCTATTGGCAAGTCAGAGGCACTGCCCCCGTCTATGTAGACCTGTTCATGGGATACATAGAGGAGCAGCTAATTTGTGATACTTCTCATAATTTATTTTTGGATAATATGGACATCTGGTGTCGCTTTTTAGACTACTGGATGGTGTGGAAAGGGGATGCTTCCTATGTACTAGAATTTGTTGATTACCTAAACGAAAATAAATGGGGCATCCATTTTACTTTGAATTGGGATATGAATAAGATCACATTTTTGGATGTGTTGATAAGTAGGGATTTGGATAATACATTACAGATGGAGACCTTCAGAAAATTTCCCCAATTCAACACTTTGCTCCATGCTACTAGCTATCATCCACCCCATATTATTCGCAATATACCAAAATCTCAATTTTTGAGTGTTAAACGCATCTGCTCCACTAATCAAGCTTACAATTCTGGGAGAAATGATTTATTCAACAGATTCCACAGCAGGTAATACCAGGTGGGAACCATACATGGTGACAGTATGCATGCGGCCAGATCTGATCGTGGGAACCTTCTACAATATCGACCAAAACTTGAGAAACAGGATAAAAACATATCTCGGAATATCCGCTTGGTTACTGCCTATGGTCATAACACGAAAGGATTTGGAGATATTATAAATAATCATTGGGATATTTTGTTGGCTAATGAGCGACTGGCCAATATTCTCCCCCTCCCCATGTTTATATTCATATCGTAGGGGAAGGACAATCAACTCATATCTCACTCATTACAAGAAGAACTCCACCACTTACATCCATCAAACTACATTATTTGGAGATAGGTTGACAGGCAGCGTCCCTTGTGGAGATTGTAGTGCATGTGCACACATGGTTAAAACTAAGGAATTTACCAGCAGCAACACATCCAAAATATACACAATTAGCATCATGGGCAATTGCAGTAGTGATTGGGTTATTTATCTAGCCAGTTGCTTTTGTTCCGCCTTTTATGTTGGAAAAACCTCACGTCCATTAAGATTTAGGATCAGTGAGCATTTAAGTGACATGAGGAATAAAAGGCTTACAAATGCTCTTTACAAACATACACTAACCCACCACACTGCCAAATTTCAATTTACCATCATAGATAAAATTCAGGGGAATAGAATGTGCAAGACCGGGTGGCATACCAAACTCAATGAAAAAGGATCAGGCTGGATAGTAAGGTTGGGAGCTCTCTTCAAACCTGGCCTGAATGAGCAGAGTTAATGTGGCATGCACCAATAGGAAGACATGGGCAATTTAAGATGCATTATTTAAACAATGTGTGTGATTGTATGGATTAACACTGAGGAAGGCTATTTTGAGCCAAAACCAGTCTGTTTTGGGTTAGCCACTTTTTATGTAATAAAAGTCATTTTCTAACCCACTCTATTTGTGCTGGACTTTTATGGTTAGCTATTATTAACTTCCCAAGTGATGCTGACATCCTACAGAATGGCCTCAGTGAGACCAACGACTGGTGTCAGAACCATGGCCTTAAGCTCAATGCCAAAAAATGTGTCGTCATCCCCTTTGGGGAAAAAACAGTTCCCATGAATTACCACATTGATGGTAGTCCACTGAACACAGAAGACGTTATAAGAGATCTGGGAACACAAGTTGAAAGCAACCTCTCCTTTGATCACCACATTGCCTCTGTGGTCAGAAAGTCCTTCTATGTGGCACATCTCATTACTAAGGGTTTTGCATCCAGGAAGAAAGAGGTCATTGTTTCCCTCTACTCATTCCTCATTAGGCCAGTCATCGAGTACAATGCCCCATTTGGCATGTACCTCACTGGACACCTGCAACAACTGGAGAGGCCGCAAAAGTACCTCACAAAGAGGATCGTAGGCCTTAAACGTTTGTCCTATATGGACAGACTCAAAAAAATCCAACTATTCTCCGTCTCATATCACCTACTTAGAGGCGATCTCTGCTTGACTTAAAGTCATGTCTGACCCAGCTCTGTTAGAAATGCTACATCTAAAGAAATCCCAATCCCTCCACACCACACGCTCCAGAGACCTAAACCTCAGTACCACAATTAACAGAACATGCTGGAGGGACAGGTTCATAACCCAGAGACTGCACATGCTATGGAATAGACTTCTCATACATGTTAAGCAGAGCACCTCACTGACCCTCTTCAAGAGAAATTTTGATGAGTGGATGGGAAACAGAAAATTCTCCCCGGGGATAACTCCAGTGGCTCTACTCTACAGAGGCACTGGGAACTGTGGTCACGTGGCACTATGCCAGGGTAATCATATGGCTAGGCTTGTAAAGGTCCCAGGGCCATTAGCCTAGTACACACCTATGAACCTATGAAATTAGTTAATCGGCTCTTTCACTTTTCCTCTACCTGGTAATACCTCTTTCCACTTCTTAGAAACTTTCTCTGTATCAACTAACTCTTTCTATCTCTCGGTCTCTAACTTCCTAGGTATCATCTAGAACTGTCTTATGTATGTAACTGCTGTTTGTGCAGCAACCTATAATCTTCGTTTTGTACTTGTTCATAAAGTAATGTATGTCAAAGTAGTTATAACCATTGTAATGTTTACAAAGTGTATTCGTGTTATCTATTTTAAATTTTAATATTCTCTACATAAATATTTTTTGTGGAGCTTTTCTCCCTGGTCCTCCACTGAAAATGGGTTTCTGACCCACTGGATTTTCCGGTCAACAAATGTCAATAAATAAATAAATATCTTAAGCATGGGAAATGTAATTACTACATGACTTCTGCTGTGGAATATCCACTATCTTGAGTTAACTATAAAGTTGTAAAAGGAAGGACTGGTGGTGCTACAAGCCTCCAGGTCAAACTTGTTAGGACAATTTTGGGGAAGTTTTTAAGTGTACAGTTTAGAGACTTGTATCCCTATTTACTGTCGCAGTACTGTTGTTCATATTTAAACTTAGTTGTTGTTGCGTCTTTCGGCTTTTCCCGGTTAGGGGTCGCCACAGCGGAACTCCGGTCCGCTAATGATTGGCAGTAGATTTTTTTACGTGCCGAGTTGCCAGCTCTGACGCACAACCTTCAACGAAGGTACGCCCATTCACGCATGTCTCCACACAGAAGACGCTCTAGCTGAGAATCGAACAGGACAACGTCTTACTGTGAGGCGACAACGCTACCGCAGCACTAAAACTTTAGTGTTATAGGAAAAAGGATATGGCATGTGATGGCAGAGTCCTAGATCCTGGAGCTGAACTTGAGTACTCACCAAGAAGGGTGAGTTGTGGCCTGTTGGAGCAGCTTTTCTTTTGTGGTGATAGGTTCTTGCCATTGTCCCATCATGACCTGTCCAACTGTGCAGGCTAAATCTGTGAATCACAGCTAATTTACAAAGACTGAATGAATGGTGTTAAATGCCTTGCTTCAGACATTTGGGAATATGAGCGAGCAGTGCATGGGGCTAGTGCATGTCTTTACTACCCTATGTTGTGGAACAGCAGCAGAACAGTAGGTAGAAAAGGAGTGCAGCTTGCATAAGTTTAGTTCTCTTGTATTGCATTAGAGCAATATTTTGCCCACTAGTCTCATCCAGCTGTCTTCCAGAGTGATAAGTACCCATTTGAGGCTATTTTACTGCATTACATTGTATTGCTGTTTATTGTATTAGCTTTGTTCTGTTTGATTGCAGTATTTGAGGAATTCTCTTTAAAATCAGTTGTGTCCCTGAAAAATGATCATCTGTAATTGTGCCCATGATAGAGCTAGTCCGTCAAAGAATTACTACCTTCATTTCCTTTTTTCTCCTTCTGTGTAGTTCACATTGTATCTTCCAGAACATACAGCCAGAGACTCGTACTGTGCACCAGTAGATTCAGGCATTGTGTCAAGTAACTTCCATACGTTCTTTTTTGAAAGAAGCGGCTTCTGGCATTTAAAAAAAAAAGACAGTAAATTATGATCCTGCATAAAATGGAGAAATCTAGAAGATTAATGCCTAGAGGTTCCTCAGGCAGTGTGCCTAAAACCGTGGTGACCCATTCAGTCCTGTTGAGGGCTTGTGTTTGCTGACCTCAATGAGATGTAGCTTTTGCCCTATTTTGGCTATGTCATTTGTTTTACTTTTCCAGCTGGTGCTGTCCCTTCAGCCAAGAGCAAGAGAGTGATTTCCCTGTTTTTCTTGGCTCCTGTAGATGTTTCTGCTGTGTCACAACCAGACAGCAGTTCCCAGATACCCACACAGGGACAGCATAAAATGCGAATTGCTAAAGAACAATAGCTCACTGCAGAAGGGGGGGCATGCCACCCTACATGGGGGTGCAGAAGGCAAATCCCCCATACAAAAACACTTATTTTGCTCTGTGCAGATGGTTTACTGTTAGTGTTCTCAATCATTTGTGATTGTGTAGTCATTTTTCAAGTGATTGCTGCCAGATTGCCTCCTGTGTATCATGCTTCATACTGTCCTGATGTTTCCTTGTGGTACTTTTTCCATCCAGCAGTTGTCAGCAGCTTTTTTGTGTGACAGGCAAGTATATAATTTTATTTTATTGTTTTTGTCTTTATTCATTCTGATTTGGTGTGCAAGAGTTACTCTGATGAGCAGAGGTACTAGGTGTGCTTTTTCAGACCAGTGTATGACATAATGTACCAGTGGGAGTTTTACGTTCTTAGTTTAGGAACTAGAGATTTTGAAAATTGTGTTCTGTATGTACTAGAAGAGTAATTCCCAACAGTTAACTGTTGCTGATAGCCTTTTCAGATATTTGCTGATGGCATTTATTGTCACTGACTGGTCCAAACAAAATCATATTTAATGTAGAGCTAATAATAGTATTGATGTTGATTGAGCCCAGTGTAAATTAGTGCAAAAAATGCATTTTAGTAAATAAATTGGGGACTGTAAAAAGTTTCTGTCTTTTCCCGGTTTGGGGTCGCCATAGCGGAACTCCGGTCCACTAATGACTGGCAGTAGATTTTTATGGTGCCAAGTACCAGCCCAACGCCCAACCTTCAACGAAGGCACGCCCTTTCACGCACGTCTTTCGAATGCCACTCATCTTTTGAAATGTCAGGGCATGCTTCAAGTCGCAAAATACGGAGACTAAATGGCTGAAACATATACCAATTCTGAGATGGCCATTTCTCAGAATATTCACATTTCTCTGTGGTATGGCACTCTTGGACTTGGTGTGTATAGATAGATATAAGTTTAAAGAAGAAAAGTAATGTTCAGTATTCTCTCTTCTCATGCATCTTTTGTCTTTTTTTTCCCCAGTGTGTTGGCATTCAACATTGCAAGTGCTGACATTTAAATAGAAAGTCACTGTAAAATGCTACAAAGTAGATAAGATCTATTATTTTATTTTGTTTATTGTATGATGCTTATATGTGGACATGATATTTGTTCCTGCTCCGTATTTGTCAAGGCACTGGGCCCTTTCTTCCCAAAGTCTTTTTCTTGCAGCCAGCATCTAGTGCAACTAAAGTGAAACTCCACTCCACATGCCTGTGTTTTGTACTTCTATTTTATAATGACCCATTCCTGCTGATATTATGCTGTCATGTACCCTTTCTCATTTTGGTGCCTTAAAACCATTATAATGTTGACCAGAAAATGTGTTTACACATTGACCTCATTTGTGCTTTATTATGCAATGATTTTGAGAATATTTGTTCTTGGGTACCACTACCTTCTTGTCATGTATTTGTTACAGCCGAACTGACTTGGCCACTTTCTGCAATCTTTCCTCTGCTCATGGTCATTCAGCCATCCAGCACCTTGTACTCTTCACAGGAAGGAGAACTGCTCATCATTCTGAATCTGTATCACATTGAATGAGCTTGTTGCAGGCTTACTTGAGGGTTTGGGTTAGGGTTAAGGTTAGTACTAGTGTCATTGGGCTGCCACATTGCCGCTGTCTTTAATGTAAAAATTCCTTGCAGTATGTTTTTTTATTTCATCAAGAATTAATGCTGTCCATTTCCAGAACTTGAATTTTGGAGTAGGACTTTCTTAGAAACAAGCACCAAAGTCCTAAACAAGAGCTTAAGCAAATAAGTCTCCATTTCTAATCACTAAAACACTTGTAGATGTCTGCATAGAAATATTGTGCTGAATTTTTCTGAATTGTTTTTTTTTTCTAATAGGTCTATAGGAAAACACTTGCCTTTGATTGTAATTGTTTGCACTTAATACTGCTTTTTGTTTTCTGCAGCTGGGTATTCAGTGCTGGGCTGGAACCACCCAGGCTTTGCTGGCAGCACGGTAAGCTGTTTTGTGTTTTAACAAACCTATCTTGAGTAAACCAGCAAAATGTTTGCAATAATGAAGTATTGCTGTGTCTTTTTTAATTGAATTTTATTATTTATTTTTCTTTATTAGCTGGGGTAGAGCACCGATTCCACTGGACCATTTTCAGATTTAGACAGTTGTTAAAATATGAGTAATAAGAAAAAAAGTCAGATGGAGACTATGACTTGCAGGCTTACATAGGCATGTACAGAAAATGTTTTCAGTTCTTTCTTTGTAATCCAATATATTTTACTTTGATAATAGTCTAATGATACCATACAAAAGCTGAAGTATTCAAAAAGTTCTTTACAAGTATGTAATGAGCATGAAGGAGGCTATAAAGGCTGCTTTGAAGTGCAAGAGTGTGTATTTGGTAAATGTGGTCTGTGAAGTGAAGTTTAAAGGGATATAGAGTATAGTTTTGGTTAGAGGGGACTGTTTGAAGTTATGGCATTTGTATTATAGCACTTTGAATAGGAACGTTTTAGGGCCTTTTCTGAATGTAAGGCAAGTTGTAGGTGTATATGAAAGGATTCGTAAGTTGATGGTCCCAGCAGAGAGCTGCTTTAATTGATACTAGATAATTCAGTTCAATGTATTTGAAGGGTTGTTATACAGGGTGGAGGTGATCTAAGGTTATAATTTGATTGCAAAGAACAGGAAGGACTCTAGGTGAATTCTTTTGTAGATGAGGGAGTTTAGTAGCAGTTTCATTTTGTGTGCTACTAGAAGACTTTTAGCTTGTTTTGAGGACTTGTCATTGTTATGATTATGGGACTATGGTAGAGCTGAGATATTTTGTTTGGAGGCAGAGGCAATTGGGGGTAGACTGGGTTCAGTAAGCAGACATGGTGCTGGAGGTGGTGGCAAGGATAGTAGAGGAATGACAAGCACAAGCAGGGGGTGTACAGGGTATGTATCATGGAGCAATGTTATATTTACATTTTTTCTAAATATCTACCTCATACCCTTTCCAAAGGGGAGCTCTATTTTTTCAGGAGTGCGAGCAGAGACTGCATTAATGGTAGGCAAACTAGGTGATCACCTATGTTGCCAGTTATTTTTGGGGTGGAATTTCCATGGGATGAGCATGGGAATTAAACATAGTGTATAGCCAGCATGCCATCATAAGTTAACTCATCTGCTGTTTGGCATAGAGGTATATAAAGCCCAGATTGTGACAGTTAGCAGCCATGGTACTGGGGGTGCCAGCAATAATGGTAGAAGAATGATGAGTCCCACACTCATGTCCAAAATGCGTGCCACTGAGCATGCTGCCTGCTGATATTACTGGTAAAAGTTAAGAACAGTCTAGTGCATCTTTTGAAAGGGGGCAGTTAAGGCTTCTGTAATCTGCAAAGATACTGTCCTCACATAAGTCAATCATCCTCAACTCTCAGAGTGCAAGCTGGCACATTCAGGGTTGTACAAAATCACAAAAAACCCATATAGCTTAGGTAAGCATGGAGTAAGATTTTAATAAATTATAATTGACAATCTTTTGCAATAATGCTTCCTCAGGTAAAACAACCCATGGAGTCATTACTGTGAAATCCTGTCCGTTTTAATTTAGTAAAATCTTACTCTGTATTTACCTGAGCCTTTTTTTATACTACTTGTATTGGGCTTGATATTTACCTGCTGGAGCTTTCGTTTTGTTTACATTCAAGGCTATGGGATTTAACAACAGAAATCCTGTGATGGCAGCTAAGATGGTAGGTGTATAATGGTCAGCCCATGTAGCTGGCAAGGCAGTATGACAAAAAGAAAAAAAAAAGTCTGTGCAAGGGATTTATAAAATTTCTCAGGTTTTTTTACCTGCCTTTTTATGGGCAACAAGCTGACTATCATGAAAATTGCAGGCATTGAGACACACACACACACACACACACACACACACACACACACACACACACACACACACACACACACACACACACACACACACCTGCTGGCAGAACTGGAGGAATTGATGAAGGTTTCTGGAAAATTCTTCTGTAACAAGCATAGTATTTTTTGAGGAACTTCTTCGGTGTTCTCCCATTTAAAACTCCGCCACATTCTGGAAATACACTCTGAGAAAGAGATCTGCACAGGGACAATCGAAAACTGACCTCTCCTCTGAATACATCAGGATCAGAAAACTGAGGAGAAAATACTGTACCTGTCCTTTCATCTTCCTGTCCAAATTCAGAATTTTCAGTCTCTAGAAAAGGTGCATCTGCGTCTTTTACCAGAAACCAGCTTATAAGAAGGAGCTTTTTATGGGCAACAAGCTGACTATCATGAAAATTGCAGGCATTCACACACACACACACACACACACACACACACACACACACACACACACACACACACACACCTGCTGGCAGAACTGGAGGAATTGATGAAGGTTTCTGGAAAATTCTTCTGTAACAGGCATAGTATTTTTTGAGGAACTTCTTTGGTGTTCTCCCATTTAAAACTCCGCCACATTCTGGAAATACACTCTGAGAAATAGATCTCCACAGGGACAATCGAAAACTGAGCTCTCCTCTGAATACATCAGGATCAGAAAACTGAGGAGAAAACACTGTACCTGTCCTTTCATCTTCATGTCCAAATTCAGAATCTTCAGTCTCTAGAAAAGGTGCATCTTTGTCTTTTACCAGAAACCAGCTTATAAGAAGGATCAGTAGCCTGAATTAAACCCCTAGCCAGACCCAGTAAACTACTCCTCTCTAAAGAAGTTGTTTTGTTCTGACAGGAAAATGGTGCCAACAGTATTATTAATGGTAGTGGCAACTTCTCCAGGGATGGGCATATTTTGACCAAACGTCTCTACTGCTTCTCCAGGGACTGACAAGAGTGGCTCTCCCTTGCCCACTGAAGGAACCCCAGAAGATACAGAGGATGTGGACCCCATGGTTCATAGTGGCTGTAGCTGCTACACCAGAGGGATCTGGGGTCAAAGGTGAGTGGTCCGAGGAACAGACTATGGCCACAGCAGAGCTGTTCACCTGCAGTTGACACAAATTCCTAGCTGCTGTGGTAGCAAGGGCTGTTTGCTTAACTTTTTCTTCTTGTGGTTTGAAGAAGGGTCAATTGTTGGGCTGTTAATGTGTTTCTTGGTCAAGCTGAAAATGGTGCCTTTTTCTCAGAGAAAACGAGCAACAAGAGCCTGTAAATTTTTTTTTTTCATTTTTCACAGGAAAACACAGTAAAATACATTTTAAAACACATACCCTAAAAAGTAAAATAAATACAATTTACGCACAGAAAAATGACTTTCAATTACTTCAAACAGCGTTTAAACTGATAGGAAAAAAAGTGCACTCCAGTTTAAAAGTGCTGTTAAATCTTGTAACAGTGTGTAAAAATCAAACTTCTAATTTAATAATAACAGTCCTAAACAGGAAAAAAGTAACCTTCCTAAACGGGAAAGTTCAGCAAAATGTAATGTGGAAGGTTTTTACCCAAAGGGAACTATATTGCCGAACAAAGGAACAACACAAGTTGATTGTCAATCCTTGTAAATCTGCTTGGGAGCTCTCTCTTCAGTGGCATGAAAGCTTTAAGGGTTCATGCCCACACCTGTCTTTTAAGTCAGATGACAGACTCTTTGGACATGTGGAAGGTGCATTGATGCTTTGGAAACTGGACAACTGTTGTATCCTTTGCAGGATATAACCCTGCTGGCTGTTACACCCTTGGCAGGAAGTAAGCCATATAGCTAAGGCTGCTGCAGCTGTGATCAGTATCATGAATGTACAGTATGAACTAAACAGTAATAAAGGATGTTATGAGGAGGGCACAAGCAAGCCCAGTGGCAGAGAACAACCCAAGTAACAGTTATGACAAAAAGGGACAGAGGGGAGATCCTCATGATGACAAAGAACGAGAGACAAAAATGAAGAATACATTTCTCATGTTCACAAACAAGTGTAAATCAAACCGATTCTATCCAAGGGAGCACAGGGCTTTTTTTTTTTCTTCTGAAAGCTATTACAGCACATCAAAGATTTGGATAACAGGATATGACTGGCAAATACAAAAAGATTAAGGGTTTTAGGCAGCATGGGAAAGTTTTATCTACATATTCATGCTAATGCCTGTGCCATCAGTTTGAAAGGTTACTGAAGACAACTTTAGTCGTAATAGACAGTTAGTGAGGGGAACTACAGAATCTTTGACTTTCTAGGGCGTCAATGCATCATTGTATTTTAGATAAACTGCTATATAAATCTGTAAATGACTCCACAACGGGAGGAACAGCAGAAGGATTATTCATGCTAGATTTTGTCAAATTGTCAAATCTCTAAAACTGTATTTCAGTTGTAATCATCTTTCCCATCAAATGGGAACTGGGGCCAGATAGTTTTGTCACTAGCATTATTTGACTTCTCAAGGGTCTGTTTAGTTTAATTAAGAAATGTCCGGAACTATGTCCCCTTCCACAAATGATAAGAGAAATGGGTGTAGAGAATCTGATTCAAGATGATGTATTACTTATGCAATGATTCAAAAAAAGGGTCACTAACAGAATAATCCTACTTAACAGTAGCATTTTCTTTTGTTTTAGTAAATTAAATATTCTCTGTTGAAAACAGAATGTTCACAATCCTCAAGCACTACGGTGGTAGGACATGAGAGGAATTTAAGCCATTAGAAGAATACTCCCTGTACAGCTCTGAATGAGACCACAAGAATACTATTGGTAAAATATTTCAAAGCCACAATAATGGAAGGAAAACACCCAGTGGGCCCACTGAGGGGTTCAATCTATACTACTACCAGTTATCATAATGCAAAATACACAGTGGACAAAAGTGGAAGCCTGGATATATAACAGTTGTATGGTGGACTGAAAATCACACTCAGGAGGCCAGTGAAGGAAAAATACCACCCAACACTACAGGAGGGCTTTTCATACTAGAATTTCTCAATTTATATCCATACAGGTCCACAATTTCAGACATTTTATCTGCCTGTAACTTGCTTTCTGTTTTTCCTGCATTTTTATTATTTTCACTAAAATGAAATCATTATAACTTGCCTCCTTAATTGATTTTTAGTAAGCAAAATGAATAGATTTTCACTTTAAACTATATTTTGTATTAGAAAAAAATTACTTTAAAAATGGAAAGACTAACTCAAAATCTTGATATATTATAAACTCTATTCCCTCATTCTAAAAAAATACAAGTTCCTGAAACTCTAGAAATAAACTCTCCTCTTCTTTTTCTACACAAGATGGTCAATGTAACAAAGATAAGAGGACCACTAAAATAAGTGGCATTAACAACCTAAAAAAAACACGAAAAGGTAAATATCATCAGTGTATTTAGAGTGCAAGCAATAAAACCGTAATATGGTAACACAGTAAAGAGTACAAGAAGTGACAAATTTATCAATCTGAACCAGTAGAAGTAAGTGATTTAAAGCAGCCAGAGAAAACATGACCATTCTCTTCTGGGTAGCAAAAAGGACATAAAGGGCTTGAGCTATACTCTTTTTTACTGTGAAAAATCTCAAAATAAACAGGTAATTTCGAGAAGCAAATCAAGGCAGGCCAGGTGTTTTGGCTTCTGTCCTAAGGGTGAAAAGACGTTATGAATATTGTTTTGTAGTACGAGCACATCATTTCGCAACAGGCATCAATTATAATGAGGATCTTTTCTGATATCACCTTTTACAGATTTTCTGTCCTTCTACTGTGCACAACAGTCCATCATAAAAAAAGAAAAAATATTTCCTTTCTTATGGTGACATAACTAATGTCACTGTCCCATGGATCCAAAGTCCTGCTATTCAGAACTGAAGTTATTCAAAATGAATGGATAACCTGATAAAAAATTAGACTTTATAAGGAGCATGCAGGCTAAGGCTTTACTTGGGGAGCATTTTCAGGAGGGATAAAAGTGTGAGGTGTGTGGAATACCAAGGAGAGAGACAAGCACATAAATATTGGAGCTGCTTGCCCTCAAGACTCAGCTTTCTGAATCATCTTTGATCCTCTAAACCTCTTCAAGTTGTTACAGACAATACCACCATCATGTGGTACATCAACAGGCAAGGGGCAACCAGGTTGCAATTCCTTTGCAAGCTAGTCATTTTAGCTTGGGGTATAGCGTCACAACACAGTGTCACTCTATAGACTTCCTACGTTTCATCTGAGCAAAATTGTGTGGCAGACAAACTGAGCAGGACAAAGACAGACTCTCATGAATGGAGACTAGATAAAGGAGCTCCCAGGATTTGATCCATTTGCTTCCTGTCTGAGCAATCAGCTGGTAAGATTATGCTCCTGGGCACTGTTCTTTTCCTTGGGCAGGAATGTTCCTGTATGCATTTCCACCCTTTCCACTGATATCCAGGGTATTTCTGCAGATTCAGAAGGAATCCCCAAAAGTCATTGTGGTGACTCCCTTCGGGTTCTGACTACAGTGGTTCTCTCTGCTTTTGGAAATGCCCAGGGGCAATTACCACAAGCTTCCTCACAGTATGGTTCTATTCACACAAGAACAGGAGTGTTTGCTCCCTGACATCGGTCATCTTCAATTGACTGCTTGGATGATGGTCTTAATTCCTTTAAGTTACCTGTTTACTGAGGACCTGCAGTAGTTAAAAATGGAGGCAAGTAGAAAAGTTTTTCTAGATGGTGCCAGCAACATTGCACTCATTCAGGGATTGTTGTTCCCTGGTTTTACAATGCTTATGTGAGTTATCCTATAGCCTTTCTTATTCTTCTATCAAAGTTAATTTATCGGCTATTTTAGCATATCTGCTTATGGATCCTCCTTTTTCAGTTCCGTCTCATGTCCAGATGTTTTTGAAAGGGGTTTTGCACATGAGGCCACCAAATAAACCTTTGGGCCCTCCCTGGGATCTTAATTGTGTTAGAGAAGCAACAATGGCTTCATTTGAACCAGCTGACTTGTTGACATGGAAAACAGTATTACTGATTGCTCTGACCTCTGCAAGAAGTGTTTTGAGTAACGAGCTCTTATGGTGCGTTAAAGCTATCTCATTTTCCGCAGGTGGAGGGTTTCTTTGAGAACAAATCCTTTTATGCCTAAACTGGAGTCTGTGATTACTTTAAGCCAAACTATCTATCTCCCTGTTTTCTTTCCTGAACCTAAAAATGAGGGAGAAAAGATGCTTTATACTTTGGATGCCCACAGACCACTCTGGTACTATTAACAGAACTAAATCTTTCAGGTCTCTGGATCAGTTATTCATTTCTTATGCAGGGGCAACCTGTATCAAAACAGACTATTTCCAAATGGTTGTCTGAGGTTATTACTTCTGTTACACTCAACATAGCAAAAGTATTACAGGCAGAGTCAAGGCCCGTTTTACCAGGCCCATGGCTTCATGTATGGCTTTTTGGAAGGGCTGGATTTTGGAAACATTGTAGAAGCAGCAACTAAGTCTTCTATATATATGTTTACAAGGCATTACAGTCTTGATCCCTACTGTGTCCAGATCTGCCTTTGCTAGGACCATTCTCCAGGGGCTATGAGACTCCTCATTTCACTTCCCAAATATAGTAAGCTAGGGTAATCTACCCATATAACTAAGGCTATTGCAGCTGTGATCATTGTGATGAACTTGGTACAGTTGTGTGAGTAAACTTACCATAACAGTAGATGTTTGAATGATCACTGCTCCAGTAGCCTTTCCTTCCCTCAATTCCCCTTGTTTTTTTTTGGAGTTTTTATGCCAAGGTATGGGCATTTATTTTTTGTTCCTAGCATTGTCCTTTCAGGGCTCAGCCTCCCTGTCTGTTAGCAGGAAAGCTCTGAAGGGCTTGGTGCCCAAACTTGTTTTTTAGTCATCTCAGCTCAAACTACCTGACAGTTTGAGTGGATGGAAGGTGCCCTGAAGCGTTGGAAGCTGACCAGCTATGTTATATCCTTGGCAGGATATAACCCCATATAGCTAAGGCTACTGCAGCAGTGATCATTCAAACATTTGCTGTTCTGGTAAGTTTACTTGTACAACTGTACTTTTCTGTAATTCAAATTCTAGAATATGAAGGTAAGTGCTCTTCTCTGACTTAATAATATCCTACCAAAAAATTCCTTAAGGCTACTAATCGAGCTGTATAGCACATTACCATATTTAACAAACCTGTAGAATTTTTGCATAACTGTTGATCTTCAGAATGGCCTTTTGTGCACCACTAAATCTGCTTAAGGCATTGCTGCAAATGCCCCTGATTTTGGCTTAAAAGTTTCCTCTGTTCATCTAAAAATTGCTGATTTTGGGGGGGGGGGGGATTAAAATAAAAAAAAGGCAACCATTCATTTACTTCAGAAAATGCATGGAAACTTGTGTCTTCTTCTGTCATCTTCTTTTGTTTGTAGTGCCAATATTTAAAAAGGGTGCCTAATTTAGGGCCTTTATTCTTGATTCTGGAGATAAAAAGTAGAGAGAGACTGCTTTATGCATGCTCAGTTTGAAGCCTTAGTGGTGGGTCATTTAAGGGTTTTTGAATCCGATGAATACCATAAGTATATAACACTACTGATGTTCTTCCATATCACTGTTGCAGTATTCTTTACAAATAGGCTCCCCTGACAAGGGCAGCCCGATGTCCGGACAGTATACAAAAGCCTTTAGATCGTAAAGGGTATGCTGTATGTCATATGTATGCTCCCCATGCATGGTGTAGTGCATAAAGGTGACATCTGGACGTACCATCCTCAGAGCTTCTTTGCCGCCAGTCCGAACACTATCTTCAGTCATCAGTCTGAACACTTGTTTGTCTGCTGGTTAAGTGCCTCGTTGAAATGTTTTAATTTTCTTGTATTTGTTTTGCCTTGTTTCTGGTTGTTGGGTTTCATGTCACCAAGAATAAGGAAATGCCAGTGCAGGAGACAGATTCCTCATAAAGGTCATAATGAGCAGTGTTTTGTTCTGTTTAGGTGCTTCCCACAAACATGCGTCTTGTGAGATCTGTCAGGCTTTCGGCCCTAATGCATTGAGAAGTCTGCTTTCTTCCCTTGTAATTTACTTAGAGAACCAACAGCTTAAACTGTTGGCCAAGGATACCATGGAAGAATCTTCCTGGCCCAAGGGTCAACCGTCTGCAAAGAAAAAGGCTAAGAAAGCTTGGTCTGATTCTCCGGCTATACCGCCTCCACCGGACGTCTCTCTTGAGGCTGATAAAAGCCCAGGGGATCACCGGGTTTCTTTCTCAGATTCCTCTGCCATGACTGTTTGAGGCCAGCATGCATCTGACACCTTGCACGTCCCGGGAGGCTTTGCAGATGTCCACTGCATGTGTACAGGAGGAACCGCAGCTGGTTATTGCCAAAGGGCCTAGGGGAGTTCCTCACATTTTAGTGAGGGAAGAGGTTCTGACTACTATTATAGAGTCAGGGGTCAGAGCCTCCAAAATTTTTCAAGGCTGAAATTCCACTTAAAAACAAAAAAACAAAAAAAAACACATTTCGCCTGCTCTGAAAATCCTCAGAGTGAATGGCAAAACTTCACAAAGGGACTACTCAATGCCCTTATGGTGCTTAAGGCTTCACAGGGAGCTTCTGTTCCAGCTCCTCCATAGTCTCTCCAGCAGGTCCTGTTTATATCACAGGCAAGGTTTAAGTCTTTAGAATAGGTAATTCTGATACTGTTTGTTTTGTGGATATGCAGCAGGTCCATCAGAGTGGAGTCTGACAACGCCCTGTATGCCAGGCATAGATCTCCCCTCAAAAGCCTGTAGGAGATAGAATACAGGGATAGAGCCTTGAGGCGGTCTGCATAGGACACATTACTTATGCCCTGTATTCTTTTAGTCAGGAATCTCTGTGAATGTTCCAGTTGTTGGATATGCCTGGTTAAGTACATACCAAAGGGGGCATTGTACTCAATGATAGGTCTGATTAATGCCAAATACAGTGGAACAATGACTTCCTTGGACTTGGATGCAATATCTTTGTTTATAAGTTGTACAACACAGAATGATTTCCTCACCACTGTAGACATGTGATGATCAAAGTCTCGATTATTATCTGTGTGTGTCCCTAAGTCCCTGACTACAGGGTCAGCTCTAAGGGGTGTGTTGTCAATATGATAGTTACCAGGGATGGATGACTTCCCAAAGGATACTGTTATACATTTTTGGCATTTAGTTTTAGTTCATGACTCTGACACCAGTTTATCTGTGTCGGTGTGAGATTCAGTGACAGCTTCTAATTTGCAATCATCTGCAAATTTAGTCAGCCAGCAACCACTGACATTGGCCTTGACTTCTGAGAAGTAAATGCCAAAAAGGAGCAGTCCAAGGACTGATCCCTGAGGTACTCCACTTGTGACTGACCTCTTTGTAGAGGTGGACTCCCCAATTCTAACTTCCTGGGTCCTGTCTGTGAGCCAGTTGGCTGTCCACCGGGTGACATACAGGTTTGTACCTAACCTCTTGAGTTTGTCAACAATAACTGAGTGGGGTATTGTGTCAAATGCCTTGGCCAGGTCAAAATAGGCAGTGCGAATGATTTTGTCCTCATCCATTACTTTAGTTACCTTCTCAAAGAAGTCCACCAGGTTGAGTAGGCATGATCTGCCCTTTATGAAAACCAAACTGGGTTGGGTCTAGTGTCTGGAGGTTTACTGTACCTCTCTTGATCATCTCCATGATAATTCTTTCCATGGCTTTACATATAAGACTAGTGAGATTTATGGGTCTGTAGTTTCCAGGGACTGTAGATGGCCCACCTTTGTGCAGACGGATGACTGTTGCCTTTCTCCATTCATGAGGTATGAAGCCTGTTTGGAGGTTAGAGTTAAATAGTAATTCCAGAAGCCCTGATAGGTCATGTTTCATGCTATTTAGAAGGCATCCTGGAATATTGTCCGGGCCCATTGATGCATTGCTCTTGGTTTTTGAGAGAGCGTTAAGGACGTGTTCCCTAGTAATAGTAGGGGGAGTTATATTTGATATTTCCTGAAGGAAGTTTGAGGGGGGGAGAGGAGTAAAGTTGGAGCTGAATTTATCAGCCAGGAGGTTTGCTATATCTTCTGGCTCAGTATAGATGGCTCCATTTACAATGAGCTCTGCACACAATTGTGTATTGCCTTTGAGGTTGTGGACATAGCTAAAGAATGCTTTGTGGTGGTCCTTGGCCTGGGAGGCCAAACTTACCTCAAATTTGGCTTTGGTAGACTTTATTTGTCCTCTGAGTTGTTTGTTTAGTTTAATGAGAGTGCTTTTATCCTGCTGGGTACTGCACCTTCTAATTTTTACCATGATGTTCTTCCTCCTGTTAATACATCCGATTGATTTTGTGATTCCACCAGGGTGGCTCGTTTTTTTGAGTTAGTTCTGTACTTCTTCCTAGTGGGTATAGCTGCCACTATGCAGTTGTTAACATGTTTGTACAGGGTTTCTGTGAACAGTTCTGCATACGCACAAGTGTTCTCAGGGATTATAGGGGCTTAAATTTTGCCAGGTTCTCACTTAATAGCAGGAGGGTAGCCTTAGAATAGTTCCTGAATATTCCTGGTTTAGCTGGGGGTCCAGGTTTTATTTTTACTTCAAAGGAGACCATTTTGTGGTCTGCCCTTACCAGGGAAGGTGAGACCATTTTGTGGTCTGACCTTACCAGGGAAGGCATTACATTAGGGTGTGTGCAGCACTCTCCCGTATTAGTGAGGACCAGATCCAGTATGGTTGCACCCCTAGTTGGTGTATTGACAGTCTGGTCCAGGGAATTTGTGTTTACAAAATCCAGGAATTTCTGTGCATGTACATTCGATGTTGTATAGGATTTCCAGTTAATAGTGGGGTACTTAGTCACCCATAAATATGGTATTGGGTTGGATGGTTAGTGTTTCTCATCATCATCTTCTTTCGGCTGTTCCCGTTAGGGGTCGACACAGTGGATCTTCTGTTTCTATTTCTTCCTGTCTTCTGCATCATGTTCTTTCACACCAACCACCTGCATGTCCTCTCTCACCACATCTATAAACCTTATCCTAGGCCTTTCTCTTTTCCTCTTACCTGTCGGCTCCATCCTTAGCATCCTTTTCCCAATATACCCAGCATCCCTCCTCAGCACATGTCCAAACCAATGCAATCTCGCCTCTGTTGCTTTGTCTCCAAACTGTCCAATCTGAGCTGACCCTCTAATATACTGATTCCTAATCCTGTCCATCCTAGTCACACCCAGTGCAAATCTTAGCATCTTTACCTCTGCCACATCCAGCTCTGACTCCTGCCTTTTTGTCAATGCCACCGTCTCCAACCTATATAACATAGCTGGTCTCACTACCCGCTTGTAGAGCTTCCCTTTCACTCTTACTGGTACCTGTCTGTCACATATCACTCCTGACACTCTTCTCCACCCATTCCACTATGCCTGTACTCTCTTCTTCACCTCTCTTCCACACTCACCATTACTCTGAACTGTTGATCCCAAGTACTTAAACTCATCCACCTTTACCAACTCTACTCCCTGCATCCTTGCTATTCCTCTACCCTCCCTCACGTTTACACACATATATTCTGTTTTAGCCCTGCTGACCTTCATTCCTCTCATCTCTAAAGCATATCTCCACCTCTCCAGGGTCTCCTCAACCTGGTCCCTACTCTCACTACAATCACAATGTCATCTGCAAACATCATAGTCCACGGGGCCTCTTGTCCGATCTCATCTGTCCACCTGTCCATCACTACTGCAAATAAGAAAGGGCTCAGAGCTGATCATTGATGTAATCCCACTTCCACCTTAAACGTATCTGTCACTCCCACCACAGTCCTCACCAATGTCACACTACCCTCGTACATATCCTGTACCACTCTTACATACTTCTCTGCCACTCCCGACTTCCTCAAAAAATACCACAACTCCGCTCTAGGCACCCTGTCATATGCTTTCTCTAAGTCCACAAAGACACAATGCAACTCCTTCTGACCTTCTCTGTATTTCTCCAGCAACACTCTCAGAGCAAATATTGCATCTGTAGTGCTCTTTCTTGGCATGAAACCATACTGCTGATCACTAATCACCACCTCCCTTCTTAACCTAGCTTCCACTACTCTTTCCCATAACTTCAAGCTGTGACTGATCAGTTTTATCCCTCTGTAGTTACTGCAGCTCTGCACATCACCCTTATTCTTAAAGATAGGTACCAAAACACTTTTTCTCCACTCCTCAGGCATCCTCTGACTTTCTGAAATTTTATCAAACAATTGGATGGTTAGTGTTTCTAATAAGTTTAAATACATGGTATGGGTTTCCTGGATCATAAACTGGGACCTATAGCTTGCAAGGAACTGGTATTGGATTTTACCTATGGTGATTTGAACATGGAGCAGCTCAAGTGCATTGTCCTGTTTGACCAGCCTTGGAGTATATTTATTTTTTATGTAAATAGCGACACTTGCACCTTTAGTCCCTGCCATGAAGTAGCTGGTCAAAATGCGTGGAAGGCATTATAACCCTGCACTGTTGGTGTGCTGTCTGCGACTTTGTCTCTGAGACCGCACAGACATCAGCATTCTCTAGGGTAAAGAGAGCTTCCAGGGAGTGGAGTTTTTTGTTTAGGCTCCTAGCATCGATCAGTAATGCCTTTTAGATTTTCTTGGTTTTGATTTGCAATGTTGGAAGTACTATCAGTTTGGCATTGCCTAAAAAAGGCACGGGGGGGACTGTGTTTTAGCTAATATTCGAAAGCCTAGATGGGAGAGGTGCAGACCATACCTGACAAAGCAGCATGATCTGTTGACCATCTCCTTCATTGCTTGAAGGCATGTTCAGAATAGGTTCTGTGAGCTTCTACAGATGGAGTCTCCTAGGCCCTCTGCTGTTCCTCCTGTTCTTGCTGTCTTGCTAGATGCTTTTATCCACTGCTTCTCTGGCTTCTGATTCCTAACTTCCTTCTCCCCCAAAAAATTATAGGTTTTATAATGTGTCTGAGGACTGCAAGTTTCTTTGTGTCCCTGTACTGACCCCTCTGTGGTATCAGTTGTTTCTGATAAGCCTTCCAAATTATTTCCTTCCAAGTTGGTGCCATCTGATAAGGGCAGCAGAAACATGGAGAGGCTAGGTAAGAAGGTGTTTACTTCTGCTACCCTAGCCTTTAGAGCTGTAACTGTCAGACACACATGACCAGGTAATGTTTTGGCTCTTCTCGCTCAAGCCTGTCAGGCTGTTTCAGATCTCTCTGATTCTGAGGGAAAGGCCTCTACTCTTGCCTCGCTAGGGACATCCTCCCAAGTAGCTCACCATTCCATTAAATGCAGCTGTGATGCAGCTGGTGCTTCGTCTAGGGCTGCTGCTTTTGTATCTGTTTTAAGGAGGTATTCCTGGATCAGATTTCAGTCTTTGCCTGATGATGATAAGCATTTGTTTGGCATTGCTGCTGCAAAATTAAGTTCCTGCAAGATAAGGGTAAGGCCTTGCAGGAGTTGAAGCATATATTTTTTTTTTGTGCCCAAGTTTGAGGAATTATCCTAATAAGCCTGCCTTTGTCCGTAGACCGTCTCACAACCCCCCCCCCCCAACAGTAAGAAGGGTGGTAGAAAGGCTCCCCCTGCTAAGGCTACACAAACTTCTACTCTGAAGCCTCCATTTCCTGACAAACCAGGTGCTGTCTGACTATCCTTGCCCAGTTTTTCTCTGTCACATTCTTCTTTCTCTACATCTTTCCCTGTCCCTTCTTGTTTGGCTAAAGATCACCCAAGACTTCTGTTTTTTTTTTTTTTCCGTAATTCGCCGGGGTTATTATGGTTTGGAAATCTGCCCCAATCCCCTTGGACATTCCTCAGCCTCCTCAGGAACATCTGCCCCTTTTTCCAGAGACACTTCAGGACCTGTTGGCTTAGGGAACTATGCAGGAAATTCCTACTCCCCAGAGGGGGAAGGGGTTTTACTGCAGAATGTTCTTGGTCCCCGGGAAAGAAGGCACCTGGAGTCTCCTTCTGGATCTGTCTCATCGAAATACCTTTTTGAAACGTCCCTTCAAACCCTTTTTCCTCTGCTACTTCGTCAGGCTTTTCTAGTTTTCCTGGATCTCAGGGATGCTTATCTACACCTTTCTATTCATCCCCTTTTCAGGAAATTTTTACATTTCTCTGTTGCTTCCTGGCCTGTCTGCTGCTTCAAGCGTCTTCACTAAATGCCTCGTTCCTGTGATTGCTTTCTGCAGGTTAAGGGGGATACAGATCTTTCCTTACCTGGTTGACCTGTTTATTGAGACCTCCTTTCCAGAGACTTTATTTTAGCATCTACACTTTGCTATTTCTCTCCTGCAAGGCCTAGGGTTTACTGTAAACTCCCAAAAGTTATTCCTGACTCCTTTTCATGATCATGTTTTTCTGGGATGCAAGATCCATACTTTTCCCGTGCTGGTATCCCTGCCCCTTCCGAGGGCTTTTAACTCTCATTGCTTTCATTCAGTCCCTTCTTCCTCCAGCTTCAGTCCCAGTCAGAGAATTTGAGGGCTCTGCGTTTCATGGCTTCCACCATTCCTCTGCTCCCTCTGGCCAAGCTCCACATGAGAAAGCTCCAGTAGTTTCTAAAGTCAGTTTGTCTTCAACATTCTCATCCTTTAGATTTTCTAGTCCCTCTTCTTCCATGCTTCAAGGTGGAACTTCAGAAGTGGATTCATCTGTTGTCCCCCGACCCAGGGTTTCCTTTTCAACCTCCAGTTCCCCTGTCAGAACTTTTCATGGGTGCCTCAGACGTGGGATGGGGGGGCCCTCCTTCAACCCTCTGAAGGTGCAGGGTCTTTGCTCTATTCGACAAAAGGACTACATCAATCTCAGAGATGAGAGCTTCTGTTGGCTGTTCAGGTTCTTCAGTCTCTCTTCTTCCATGGTCCCTCGAGGTTCTCACTGACAATACCACAGTGATGTGGAATATCAACAAGCAAGGAGTGCGAGGTCTTGTCTCCTATGAAGGTTAGCCCTTCAGGTTTGAGAACTAGCTATGCAGTGTCAGTTGACCCTTCAGACAGTTTACATTTTCTCAGATCAGAACATAGTGGCAGATCTCTGAGCAGGTCGATAATACAATCCCTTGAGTGGATGCTTCACAGGGATGTGTTTCTGGACATTGTTGACCAGTAGAATACTCCTCAAGTAGGCCTATTTGCCTCCCCTCTGAACAGACAGCTTCCTCTATTTTGTGCCAGAGTCCCATGCCCTCTGGCCTGGAAGGTGGACACCCTCCCTTTTTCCTGGAAGGGATGTTTCTTTATGCCACCCCTCCCCTTCTTCTCATTCAGAAAGTCCTGTTCAAGATAAAACAGGATGCTCCCAAACTCTTGCTGTTGACTCCGTTTTGGCCCAGACAGCAGTAGTTGCCTCTTTTTTTGTACCTTGCCAATGGCACTCCTCACAAGTTACTTTACAGAGTGGATTTAACTCACACAAGACAAATGATTTCTCATCCATCCCCACCTATCCAGTCTTCAGCTGATGTTGTGGGTAATAGGGTTTTCATTCCCTATAGACACGTTTTTTGAGGATGTGCTCTGGGTTCTGCAGGAGCCCAGGAAACCCACCACTAGAAAATCTTGCTTATCAAAATGGAAGAGGTTTTCTGTTTGCTATCTTTTTTGTAACCTAGATCCACTTTCTGTGGATGTTTCTTTTTATGTGAATTGCTCAATGCTGAGTTGGTGTACTCTTATGTTTAAAGTCCACCTTTCAGCTATCTCTGCTTGTCTGCCTTTGACTACCCCTTTAGCCCTCTAGGTTTGAGGGCAAACAGTTTCTTAGACGTGTCCTTCCCATTAGGCCTCCCAGGAAGCTTTTCCCTTCTTCCTGGGACCTTCAATTTGTTTTGGAAAAATTGACTTGGGTTCCAGGATGTCCATTAGTACTAATCCTTCTTTTATGCCCAAGGCGGTTAATGAGTTGTGTCTTAATCAGTCTATTTATTTGCCCACTTTTTTCCCTTCTCTGCAGTCTGCTAGTGAGAAGTTTTTGCACACCTTGGGTTTCCATGGACAACTCTGATGTTATTTGGATAAGACTAAAGCTTTTTGTAAATCTGAACAGCTTTTTATTTTCATCTTAGGTCTTTGGGTATGGCTGTTTCCAAGCAAATAATTTCTTCATGGATATCCTAAAGCCATTTCCTTCTGCTATTCTTTTTGTGGAAAGAGCCTTCCTTCTGTTAAGGCTCACTGTACTAGGATTGTTGCTTCTTTGCTTCTTTTTTAAAGGATTTTGGTACTAATTCTATTCTTGAGGTTGCTACCTGGACTTCTGCGCATACCTTTGCCAAGCACTGCAAGTTGGATGTGATCTTTAGAGCCTTTGCCACGGCCATTCTGTATGGCTTCCTGGAGAAGTGCACTGGCCTTTCCTCCTCCCAGTCTTCTTCCTGAGCTTTTACATTCTCCTGATTTGTAAAGAATACTGCAACAGTGATATTGAAGAACATAGTACATTTGTACAAGATCTTACCATAACAGTAGATGTCCTTCTCTTCAGTGTTGCAGGATTTGCTCCCTCCCTCCTCCCCCTGGTCCTCTTTCCTTCTGAATGTGCTTGTTACCCACCAGTATCCTTGGAGTGTCGTTCCTACAGGGGTTATTCGGTTCTGAGGATGGTATGTCCAGATGTCACCTTTTATGCCATATACCATGCGTGGGGCACATATGTGTGACGTATGCCATACCCTTTAGAACCTAAAGGCTTTTATATACTGGTGGGACGTCGGGCTGCCCTTGGCAGGGATCTCTATTGTAAATAATACTGTAACAGTGAAGAGAAGGACATTTAATGTTATGGTAAGTTCTTGCACAACTGTGCTTTATATTGTAAGAAACTTTTAATATTTGGTCTTGAAGTTGTTAAGAGAACCACAGCTGAGCACGGTCATTTCTGTGGCCCAGCAGGTTAGAGTGCTAAAGAATGACAGGCTCTTTCATATTCAAAGAATTCAAAGACTTTTTATGTGCAGTTTAATTTTTGCAGACAAGTATTATGGGGGGGGAGTTGAAAGATCTTTGTTTAAAAAATAAATAAATTAAAAAAGTGTTAATGTTGCAGCAGCCTCGGTTCCTTAAACTATTCATTATTAGGGTAACTTGTTTGTTAAAAACAAAGCTGGTCAGTCATCTGATTATTAAATTCTGCCCTCTTATCCAACTAATGAGCTCCTTGCTGGGGAGGAATCTGTTTTCTGAGATTGCTTACCATCTTCAGCTTTAATTGCTTTCCGTTCTAATAATAATTAATTGAACAAGTCACTAGCTAGCAGTATGTTGGACCCAGTTTCTGATATGTCAAAGTGAAAAAAAAATAATTTTCTTGCTGTGGATTGTTTGTCAGAATTCTTGACAAATACATTTTGAAAAGCACATATATGTACAAAAGTATTGTTTGTGTAATGTCTGTTGCTGAATGGCATTAATTCTATTTCTTACTGAGATTCATTATTGATCAACCGATCCAATTTTGTCAAGTTTACCGTTCTGTTTATGGATGCCCCTCCCAATGATTATTGCTGGTAAGAATCATAATGACAGCTGTGGTAATACTGAATGGCAGAAATTGTCTTGAAGTACAAATCTGTCTTGGGGGGGGGGGGGATAGTCCACACACTGAAACAGCTGGTGTTATTTGTCTGTGTTTAAACCTGACACATTGAAACTGTAGTATTGAGTCCTGTGTTGTCCGTGAGCTGATTTCATGTGTCTTCTGTCTTGCAGGGTGTTCCTTTCCCTCAAAATGAAGCCAATGCTATAGATGTGGTGATGCAGTATGCTCTTGAACACCTTGGATTTAACATTCAAGATATCATTGTTTATGCTTGGTCAATTGGTGGCTTCACAGGTGGGTACCACAAAACTAGCATCAAATAAATATGGAAGGCCCTTTAATGGGCAGGTTAGAGTACTTAGTTCATGCTGGAAGACTAGTGCATGATAACTACAGTCAAATTAAAAAAATGTGATTGTAGCTTTTGTTCTTTAGTACAGCTAGTCTGTTATGCTATGGAAATTCACCCAGGATTGTAGCCAGAAGTGATCTTTCTCAGTTTCAGTGAATCTTAAATTAAGCTGGACCCAGAGTATGTATTAAGTAGTATGTTATACATTAAGATGGCAAATGGAAGGATAAGCGTTGGGTAATGATTTGTAGCAGGTAATGGTAATGTGAGAAAAAAATGGAAAATATACATGCACCTTGTTCAAACAGAAGGTTGTTTCTAATTGTACTTTGTAACAAAGAAACTTGGGACATAGGTCAGTAACAGACTTTGTAGTCCTGTCATCAGACCAGAGGCTAAAACTTGGGACATAGGACTACAAAGTCTGTCACTGACCTGTCATCAGACCAGAGGCTATATGTTCTGGACATTTGGTACACAAGAGGTGCTGAGCTGTCAGCTCATCGTTTTGGGATGAGTTGAATTAAATGGCTGGAGTGTCAGATGGGAGGGATCCAAATATGTAGCATCTCGGCCCTAGAACTGCCTAGCAGATGCTTCTGTGCAGGATGAGTTGCTTGAATTCTTCCACTCAGAAGAGCTTCTTCCTTGTACCTCAGAATGTTGAACCTGAATGACCCTGTTCAAGACCTCAGTAGATGAAGCAGCAACAAGGAGCTCTTAAAAGGTGATTAGTGCTTGCCATGGTGGAAACACTTAAGAATAGCTGATTAGCTTGATGCCTTCCATCACCTCTAATGGTAAAGAAAGGGGCTTTTCTTGCTATGCTTGCTGGGGTGGGGATCTGGGGATCGGAATTGACAGAGGTATTCTGACAAGCCAGGACGAGGGCAGTTGTGGCAGTTTCTGAAGTGAAGGCCTGGATGTGGGAGTACTCCATTAGGGCCATGAAAAATTTACTTTCAGTTAGCCAAAAAGAATTGCTGGCAAACCATTGTGTGAATCAGGAGGGGGGAGGGGGGTGTTACCCTGAAAGTTGTCAGCAAGGGAAGCGAAATAATGACCTTGAATGAGAACATTGTTGGAAGTTAGAAGGAATACTCTGTGGAACTCCTTATTCCACTGGACATGCCTGCCTTTCTTGGTTTTAGTATTAGAAGTATATGATGGGACTGGATGTATTGTTGTAGATGAGGTCACTGGGTGATTAAATCATTCTGCTGTAGCAGGGTTGTAGAACTGAGTGAAATCTGGCTGCAGATGATGATAGAACCAAACCTAATATATTTGGGGATGTCATAGTTAACATTCCATTTCAATTTTGTTTGGATGGCCAGGACAGTACCTTTAGATTGTCTTACTTTGGTAGTGGTCTCTATTTTCTCAAAGCTGATAGAGGGGACTGTTCAGTTATAGAAGTGCAGTGCTGTTCAGCCCCCTTTGGAAAGTCTGTGCCAGGTTGTTGTTGAGGAAACTTTGTTCAGTAGTCAAACCACTGATTCAGGAGGAATTGGTCACTCTTCATCACTGCCCAAATACTGGAAATGTCTTGCAAGTTTACCGTTACCTTATTTTTTGAACCTGGAAGAAGTGTGTGACTGTATATCCCCAGAATATTATTTATTTATTTATTGATTTTACATTTGTTTACCACGAGAGTTGACAAGGCAGGTTGCCCATTTTCAGAGGAGGCCCAAGGAGAAAAGCTCCACACATAAAAAAAAAAACTGACAGTACAGCAACATTCACAATACTAATATACTTAATTTTCTATGCATATTTAACATGTATATTCTTATCTTTCGAGAAAATCATCATATAATACAGTATTGGCAATACATGAACATACAGATACAATTTACTTAAATACATGCAAAAAATATACATAAGAAGAAAATGTGCAAAAATATGCATAAAGAGTTATCCATAGAGAATGGAGTAGGTAGTAGATACAAGGAAAATAGAGTAGATAGTAGAAGGAAAACAGAGTAGATAGTCTATAACAAATGTAATGACTGCAACAGTGAATACACTCTAACATCTACATTTATGGTAAGTGTACACAACTGTACTTTATCCATGGAGACTAGAGTAGATGGAAGGAAAACATAGAGTAGCTAGTAGATTGAAGGAGAATATATCCTTAAACCCTTAACCCCTTAAGAAATCATTGTAGGATCAAGTGAAACACTTGATAAATGGACCAACCAGTGTCTCTATATATGTATATGGAATAAGTGAAGAAGCCTTGTGTGGAACTTGTGTAGAATAAGATATTGATCTAGTGGAGTTTATCCTGGGTTTGAGCAGGTGCAATTCCATGAGCTGGTTAAGTAGGACTAGAGAAGGATTTTAAAGTTATGTTTATTATCTAGGATCTGAATTTGTAGAGGAAGGGCGTTTCATATTTTTACAGTGGCACTAGAGTACAGGGAATCACCTGAACTATTCCTGCTTTTGGATATTTCAAAAAGTTCTTTGTTGGTGGATCTTAGAAGACAATTGTCTTTTAGTGATTGGATATAAGATCTGATGTTCAATTGTAAACTGATTATAGGTCAGGAGGTTTGGAAGTTCCAGCCAGGATAGTTGTTTCAGGGCTAGATAATGGTGGGTTCTGAAAGCTGAGTCTGTAGCAAACTTTGCAATTTGGTTATAACAGCTGGTTAATTTAAGTCACATTAATGTAGGTTAGTTAGTATGGGGGAAGCATGGAGAAGTGTAGAAAGTAGGTGGGTTTTTGCAATGGTGGTCTACTGTTATTGGTGAGGTAGTTTTTGCATCTGTAGAGGGTGTTGAGTTTTTTATGGACTTTTGTTTGTGCAATATGTTTGTCGAATTTCATGTTATGTATGATAAATCATAATGGTTTGGTTTGCAAGACTGGTGAGATGATTGAAGAGATTATTTTATATGGGGGGGGGGAAGGGTCTGTGGCTTTTGAGGGATGAAATAGCATTAGTTGTGTTTTTTCAGGGTTAAGTATTAGCTGCGAGTCTGATAACCATGTTTCTATGGTAGAAAAGGATTCTTGGGTAATTTTTTGCAAATGTGGAATAGGGGACAGAGCAGGTAAGTGTGGATTCATTGGCATACTAGACCAGATTGGAATGGAGGGTGGCTTTGTGGAGGTTGTTGTTATATATTATGGAGAGGAAAGGTTCAAGGATCAATCCTTGTGGGATACCTAAGGTTACTGGGAGGAAAGGAGATGCAGAGATTTGCCATTTTATGGCTTGTTGATGGTTAGGTAGGTAGTTTTTGCATCATAATAGAGTGGAGTCACTTAGGATGAGTTTTGAGAGTACGGTTAGGAGTGTGGAATGGGAGACGGTGTCAAATGCCTTGGACTGATCGAGAAAGATGGAGACCAGGTTACTGTTGTTCCAGTGTTGATTTACAGTGTTGGTAAAGCGAATAAGGGCTGTGATGGTGCTGTGATTAGGTCAAAAACTGTGTGGCCAGGAGATTATTAACTAGGAGATAGTTTAAGATTTGGGAATGTATGCATTTCTCAAGAATCTTTTGACAGGGGGATAGTATGGCTATTGGTTTGTAGTTAGCTTAGTTGAGTTTCCACCTTTATGAAGTTGTATTGTGTGAAATTTTCCAGAGGGTTTGGGATGCATTGTTCAGCTATTGATCTATTTATTAATAGGGAGACGGTAAGATATGGCCTTGGCTGCGATTTTGAGATATTCTGTGAGGAGTTTATCTGCTGCTAGGGTTGTGGGTTTAAGTTTTGTCAAGTATTTACAAATTGTTTTAGTAGGTACTGGTTGTAGTGAGAAGCAGTTTTGATCTGTTGTTGAGGCAAAGGGATTAGGGTATGTTGGGGATAAAGAGGTATTTGTGAGATTTAGGATGGACTTTGTAAAATATTGGTTAAATTGAGTGGCAGTATTGTCTGTGGTGGTAACAGTATTTGGCGGTGGAGTACTAGCTTTCTCTGGTTGTAGGATTTTATTGGTAGCTGCCCAGAATTTTTGAGAGTTCGATTTGTGCTTTGTTCAGATGTCTGAGTAGTGATTTTTCTTATCCGTTCTTTGTTTTTTGGCCTTATTTTTTAGTTCAAGGTGTGCCTTATAGTAGCTGCTATAAAGGCATGGGATCCCACAAATACTGTTGTCTGAGGTTCAGTCCATGTTTTTGAAGGGAGTGAGCTGTATCTTTAGTCTTGGTATTAAGTGGAATGATTTTTAGCTGAATAAAAATGTATAATTGAGTAGGTGTTGAGCATTGTGAAAGTAGGGCACCAACAAAGGTTTTGTCTCACCTCCTGTTTGTGATTTTCATTGTCTGGATTTCAGGGTGCAGTCAAGGCATGTCAAATATCCATTCTGAGCATCTGAGAGTGCATTTTTTTTCTTCAGGTGTGATGTCCTTTTGGCATAGAGACTATGACCACAATTATGCAGTGGACCATTTTGTTACTAAGTGTGAAGTGCTGGGATGAAAACCAGCCCCTCCAGATAAGTGATCCTGGCTCTTTCCTAAAAAGGGTGAATTGCTTTGTACAAGTTAGAGATGTGGTTTCCTTAGTTGAGGGACTTAAGTTGGGCTCTTGCTCCCACGTGAAAATAGGCTGGCTCAGGAGATTGTCCCAGTGGTTGCATGCAGTGACAAACCCTTGGGAATAGGTTGTAGAGTGGTGGACATTTCCTACCAGTCTTGGTATGCGTCATAGTTTGGTTAATTACAAAGAAAGTAATTTGTAATCTAGGTGACCATTAAGAAGTCCAGCCAGTACATCTCAAACTTGTACATAATAGCAACTCCAACTAGAGAGCCATTAATTTGCAAATGTCTTTCCAGTCATTACTAGTTTTGAAGGTGGTCAGTGTCTTTCTTTGTTTTACATGCAAGGCATATCTATCCTATATATATATAGGAACACACTGAGTTAGATATCTGTTATGCCAGCAGGTGCTGTTTATTCTGTGATGAAGACAGTCGTTCAGTAACTTAAAAAACTTACTCCTTTCATTGGAGCTTTTTCATTGCAGCTTTTTGATGTGAGCAAGGCATTTGGTGAGTTAAATTCATAAGGTGACTTTGTATTCAGTGGTGTGCTAATGAGGGAAGAATATAAGGGAATTATGACATCTGTCGATCTGAAGGATATTCCTTTGGTAGTTAGCTGAGTGAAGTAGAATCATTTTTTGTACAATTCATCCATGGTAGTCAAAAAGTAGCTCATTGTCAGTGAATTTGCGTAAATTTCTAATGAATTTACTGATTTAAGAGGGTTTGCCACTTATGTATTATGGATTTAAATGTTCCTTTTTCCCCAAATGAAACCATACTAGTTTTTTGGCATTGTGCTTGAATACACGTTCAGTACACTAAGAGAAGGTGCGGTCAAGCCATTCTTGGAGGATCCGAGTGCCCTGCTTTTATTCTGCCTTATCTTTGGAAGTAGTGGTAATTGTCACTGTTAGTGGTTTGGATGCTTCTCCCAACTTGAGAGAAGGTAGAACCTGAGAAGGGGGATTTTTATTAGCCAGCTTTAGCTTAAGGCAGTGTTCTGCAGTTTAAAATCTCTTTAGATAATGAGTGGGAATCAGAAATTCAGTTGTGGTCAAACAGCCAGGCCATTGTGGCAGTATATGATCATGTGGTCAGACAGTCAGGCCATTGTGGCAGTATGTGACCATGTGGACCAGAGAGGTGATGTAGGTGGGACACTGGACAGAGACTAAGCCATTACTGTGACAGTTCATATTCTGATAGAAAAAGTTTGTTGGTGGACTTTCTCAGTCACAACTCCATTCATCTCATGGACCAGAAAACAATGGAATCCTCTCTGGTCGTGCTCATGGTCTACCATGAGTAAGGCATTTCCTACACTGATGTGTTCACATTTTTTTGCTTTACTGGAGCAGTAAGGAGTTGATGGTGGATGTGACTTTTTTTTCCCAGTGGCAGGAAAGATTTCTGCATGCTGTTTCTTTCCTTTGATTACTTGTCTTGTAGCAACATTTAGAGAGAGGCTAAAACTCAGTCATCCTCATGTCAGTTGAGAAGGGGTTTGACTTTGGGCCACTAGGCATCTGGCAATAGAGAAAGTTATTGTAGTACAAGCCAGGGACGACCCCCCCCATTGGATAATGGTCAGTTTCACATCAAGGCTTGGCTGCTGATGGATCCTGTGTTCCTACTGGAACTTCCATTGATAGTCTCGTAGGTAATTGAAGCCACCAAGAAGGCTTCCACTTGTCAAAGTGGTAAAGGTTTTCAGACTGGATGGAGGACTGTCCCCTGTTACCTCAGTTGATTAGTTTGTTAGTAATTTTTTCTTGAGTCACTTTTTCCTGGGTCAGGGTGTATGCCTCAGGCATCTCCGCATATCATGATCTTTATGGGTGGCAAAATGGTATTCTAGCACTAGCTGATTATGCATTTCCTAAAATGAGTTCTGCATATTTGTCCATCTTTGAAGAATCTCTTCCGTGGGGCTTGACTTCAAGCTCTCAGGTTCATTTGGGAGATGCTATTTAGTTGACTACCCATCTCTCCTTATGAAGTAACTGAGCTGCATACCATTATCTGTAACAAGCCCTGGTGAATGAATTTTGACGTGGCTATTAGAAAGCCATAGGAGTCTGTGTACTTGTTAATTTGAGAGATTTTTGTTTTTCATAAAATACTTTTGTTTGTATTTTTTTTCTTGTATTTCTATGTCTGGTCTTTTCAGTAGTCTTCAAAACTAGTTTAACTGTATTTCACAAGAAAAGGTATCTCAGTGGAGCAGTTGGCTACTGCCCTGGAAGTCCCATTTGGCTGGCTTTGAACATTGTGATGATAACATTATCCTGTTGCCAAGCTTCTTGGCATTGCTAAAGGCATTTGACCAACCTGACTGTAGTGGTACTGATTGTCTCAGATCTCCCTTCCTGTGGTACAGTGCTTCAGGTAATGCTGCCTGTGGAATAGCTTATGTATATCATTGGAATTTTTAAACTGCTCATAACAGATACATTGGAAGACTGAGCATCTTCTAGTCGTAGTAAAATTTCCACATACCACTTAAGACACCAGCTTAGATCTGCTGGATATTCATTGTTTCTTTGCTTTGAAGTTTTGGATAAATTATTTTCTGCACACAGTGTTTTAGTTTTTGAAAGAGTATATCGCAAGATGCAGATGTTTTATTTTTTTTTTCTTATAAATGTTATACAAGTTGGTTAAATTAATACTTTCCCACGATTGCAGTTCTTATACTTAACTGAAAGTTGTTTTTTTTTTTTTTTCAGCTACATGGGCAGCCATGTCATATCCAGAGATCCATGCACTGATTCTTGATGCTTCATTTGATGACCTGGTCCCGCTTGCTTTGAAGGTCATGCCAGAGAGTTGGAGTAAGAGTTTCCTTGTGCTTTACTTAGTAATTATAGGTCGTGATCACTGGAGGGTCAGGCACTTTTATTGCATCACTATTCATTTTATTTAACATTTGTTAACCACTGTAGAGCACTGATTTCAGATAACTAACGGGAGGGTGTTTAATTGGAGTACAAAACAGCGCAAGTACATTGGCATGCATAATATCAGTTGTCAAAACCTAGTACCATGCTTTGTAAATATCGCATGTGGTAGATGTTTACACCATGAATTTTCATTTAGACCTATTAGGACATTATAATGGGCTATAACATAAAGATAATGGGCTATAACATAAAGACTAATAAGTTTAATAGAAGATAATGTATTCCTTATGATTCTAAGTACATTCCATTTGTATTGGGGGGTAGGTTTCATAAGTAATTGAAAAAGTGAGAGAAGGACAAGTGATAAGAGTTAGGAGAACAGAAGAATGAGCAGTGAATCTTTTGTTAATAATGGCAATATGGGGAGGAGATCAAATAATGTGATTTTAAGAGTGGTATTGTCAAGTGTCTTGAGGTGGGATCAGAATGCAAGGTAAGAGGTATAATCTTTGATGTAGGCTGGGAAGATTTTCCATAATTTGAGGGCCAGTAAGGAAACACGATAATTGGTTTGCAGTGGTCCTGTCTGGGGCAAGAGCGATGAATATGCATGTTTTATTGCTGATATTTTAGATTATTGAGAAGTTATGGTAAGATGTGAATTCTACTAATAGTAGACCGTATTCCAACTGGGATAATAGAATGCCTTTTCCTGTTGCTGTCCAGGTTGCTTTGGTAGGAAAAGGGGGTCGATTTTTGTGTCCCAAAAAAGTACTTTTATTGTTTAAACTTAATTGTGGAGACATACATACATATAGAACAACTGCAGAGAAACAGTTGTCTGGGACTATTTTTCCATCCTCTATCCTCCCGTTCCCATCAGACCCCTATTATCCGTGACCTGTTTCCACCCCTATCCGTTTTGCAAGTACTGAAGGAAAATGAACTGGGGACTGAGACCATCATTCAGTGAGCTTTATAAACCCCCTCCATTATAGAAGATGAGCCGAAACTGAACCTGCAGTGCTGGTGTAGAAGTGGGGTGGGTATATACTTCTACATACAAACTCTGACTCAAGCCACAGAGAGGTGCTGTTTTGCAGGCCAAGCACCATTCCTGGTTCCAGTTCTTGCTGATTTGTGTCACCCAGACTTTCTAAGGTGGCAATTGCACAACAAGCCTGAACTCCCTCCCT